>NC_139645.1:16103490-16125990 GCF_964638095.1 Poromitra crassiceps | reverse complement strand
ATGCTAACACACAGAGATGCTAACACACTGAGATGCTAACACACAGAGATGCTAACACACAGAGATGCTAACACACAGAGATGCTAAAACACTGATATGCTAACACACTGCTCGCTACCACTCGGTATTCACAGTCACACAGTCACAGTCATTTGGTTACATCAGGACCTCGGTATTAACGTCTCATATGAAGGACGGTGCTCACTCACTCACAGGCTCATTGTGAATGGGGATATTATTCATGAGAGCAGAGAGAAGAGCGCCTCCTACTGGTCCTCCAACACCACTTCCAGCACCAGTCTCCCATCCAAGTACTAACCAGTGTCAGTCCTGCTTAGCTTCCCCCAAACCAGCAATGTAACGTAGGAGCCCAAGTGAACACATGTCACTTTTTGTCAGGAATGTGTATGGTTTGTATGGGTAGGGTGGAGGTGTGAAGGTGGTGTTGGGTGGGGGGGTTGGTGGGGGTAGGGTGGAGGTGTGAAGGTGGTGTTGGGTCGGGGGTTGGGTGGGGGGGGGGGGGTGATAAAGCCAGGGAAGAAGCTCATTCATCAACTCATTACTGGAGGTGGCTCCTGTGGTATTTCAGCCTGTCCATCAGTGGAGGAGGAGAGAGAGAGAGAGAGAGAGATTCCCTGAGGAGGACCGCAGCTCGCTCGCCCTCGTCCCCCCCCCCCCCCACTCCTCTGCTGACAGTTCACCTCCCGACTGCTATTACCCCCCTTCTTCTTCCTCTCCTCCATCACACCATCTTCCCACTTTATCTGCCCCCTCCATTACATCTACCATCTCTGCTCTAATTCTCTCTCTCTCTCTCTCTCTCTCACACACACACACACACACACACACACACGCACACACACACACACACACACACACACCCTGCCCTCCACGTCCTCAGCACTTCCCTCGCTCTCTCCCTCCCTGGGGGGAGGCAGCTCTTGACTCTCAGATGTCGCTCGCATGCCAAAAATTACTATTGACATTTCAATTCAGGGGAGGTTTTTCTCTCGCTGCTCTCTGCTGATGCCTCATAGCAGGAGGACATTTACATGTCAATGGGCCAGACAGAGGGAGGCAGAGAGAGAGAGAGAGAGAGAGAGAGAGAGAGAGTGTGTGTGTGTGTGTGTGTGTGTGTGTGTGTGTGGTGTGTGTGTGTGTGCGTGCGTGCGTGCGTGCGTGTGTGGTGTGTGTGTGTGTGTGTGTGTGTGTGCACGCACGTGCGTGTGTGTGTGGTGTGTGTGGTGTCTGTGTGTGTGTGTGTGTGTGCGTGTGTGGTGTGTGTGTGTGTGTGTGTGTGTGCGTACGTGCATGTGTGTGGTGGGTGTGTGTGGGTGTGTGTGCGTGCGTGCGTGCATGTGTGTGGTGGGTGTGTGTGTGTGTGGGTGTGTGTGTGTGGTGTGTGTGTGCGTGCGTGCGTGCGTGCGTGTGTGGTGTGTGTGTGTGTGTGTGTGTGTGAGTGAGAGAGAGAGAGAGAGAGTAGAGTCCTAAATGCATTATTACCATAAACATGAAGTGAACACTTTGAGACTGCTGGATGTTCAGTTTGTTGTGTGCGTCCTTATAAACAGTGTTGGGTGTAATCACATTGACTTTCTCATGTAACAGAGTAAAGTAAGGCTGTACTGTTCCACTTTCAGTTTTGGTGTAATATCTTGTAATTTCATGTCTATGAAAGATGATCCTTTTGTTTTTAAAGATTCATTTTTCGACCTTTTTTTGCCTTCATGTGACCGGTGAAAGTAGAGACAGAGGTCTGGGTTTGAACCCAGGGGAAGGCAGGTGGTTCAGGATCTCAGGAATGCCTTGACAAAATGTCTTCGAATTTGCCTCAAACGTCCACATGGACTCGAGGATGTACTGAATAGATTTTGGTGGTCAAAGGTCAAGAGGTCAAGGTCACTGTGACCCCTCACGAAAGGGCGGTTCGGTTAAAGAGACAGACCACATAATACATGAAAGTGAATAGCACAAAATGGGCTGTGCATATGAGTGTGTCTGTATATGTGTGCGTGTGTGTATGTGTGTGTGTGTGCGTGTGTGTGTGTGTGTGTGTGTGTGTGTGTGCGTGCGTGCATGCATGCGTGTATGTGTGCGTGCGTGCGCGCGCGTGTGCGTGCGTGCGTGCGTGCGTGTGTATTTTCTCTTTAATCTTTTTTTCTTTTTTTCTATTATATGTCTTTGAGTATAATTTCCTCACAAGAGGTATTTCCAGACATGCATCTTCATCAGGGCTCAGCACACCGGAGCGCTCCCAGGGCGCGGCGGCGCCCCCTGCCTGCCTGGACGTGATCCTCTGAGCAGAGATGCACCGGACGAGCTGCATCATGTAAATGTGCTGTTTGGGGGGAGCGAGCTGGAGAAACAGAGTCTCTCAGCATTGATCGTCTCCCCTGCGTCTGGCCCCGGGTTAAGTGTTCGCCTTCCATTAGGGGCCAAACTCATGCAGGGGGCTGCTTTCATTATGCCCGAGTCAATCCCCAAAACTGCTTATCGCTATCGAGCAGCTGCTAACGTTAATAAAAACACACGTCAAATCTAGGGAGAAGAGCGGCTGTGTACTGTATGTCTATGTGTGTTTGCTTGCGTGTGTGTGTTGCGCGCGTACATGCACACACACACACACACACACACACACAGGCACACGCACACACACACACACACACGTGTAATTTGAATCAATATGCACAGGAAGGAGGCATTAAGCTACTAAGCAGAGGCAGCAGACTTTGTGCAGCAAATGTTCAGTCGACTCCACGATCCTTTCAATCAGTGCAACTCTTGACTCATGCCCCTCTCTCTCTCTCTCTCTCTCTCTCTCTCTCTCTCTCTCTCTCTCTCTCTCTCTCTCTCTCTCCCTGAGGACACGCCCCCCTCTCCTCTGTCTACTGGCTGCGGCGAATGTGGCCTACATACCCAGAATGCCTTGCGGTCCGAAGAAGGAAGAGCTCCCGTCGCGATGACGGTATATAGATGACTACCTCTACAATGCTTTGTTAAATGAACGTAGCCTCGTTTACTGCAGTTATGGTTTCCTACATTTCCCAGAAGGCCTTTTGGCACCAACACAAAGGTTTTTCTAGTCTCCTCTTACCCAAACCCCAGTCGTGCATGCTGGTCTCTCTCCTCCTCCTGTGGGTGGAGAAACTCTCTCTCCTCTTCTACGATGGATTTCTCCCTGTATGATTGTTGAACGTCTCTTTACTTCTGAGGGACTGACACCAAAACCTAATATTTACTAAAGATGTTTTTCTTATATCAAACTCCAGAACCTGCAAAAAAACAAAACAAAAAACCCGACCACAAGTACATCAATGTTTCTCAAACATTTTCACGTCAAATAACCCTTAGTCTCGCTGGCCAGCCTCCTCTCCCTTCCGTCCGAGGACTCTGGCGCCGCACGTCTCCATAACTGGGATAAACCCTCCCCTGCTCTACTCTGCTCTCCCATTGGAGCGACTGTTTCGGTGGCAGCCGGATGTCCGCTCCCGGCTTATTACAAACTCTGTCATTGGCTCCGACCATGTCAATCAGAGCGGCTTCCGCTCCCTCCTCCCTGTGTGTCGCTGTAAATAGTGCCCTGCCGCCGCAGTGGAAACAACAACGCTAACTAGCTAGCAAGCTAACGGCAGAAACCTACACGCTAGCTCGTTGCTACACGCTGAAAACGGCAAGTTGGATTGTTTGAAACTATTTTCCAAGGGCACTGCCGCTAAGCGCCGCCCATCGCAATCCCACTATGGAGACCTGCGGCGCCAGACTCCTCGGACGGAAGGGAGAGGAGGCTGGCGAGCGAGACTAAATACCCCTAAACTCAAAGGACTTTTTATTATATATTTTTTTGGTTGACATTTTAGATGGACATTATCCCATGGATCACACTTTGAGAACCGCAGCAGTACATCATCAAGTGCCCCTTTTTTTAGAGAGTGTTTTCGGGTGGCTCTTTATCGAACAAAGTGTCTTGGACGGAGAAATGTGATGGAATCTCGTGGTCCTAACTCATCTGTTGCAACAGGATTATGGATTTCAGATCCGCCCACTGGGTTTATGGCTTTGTCATATAAATGCCGGGGAATTCTGACAAGAGATAGAAATTGATGTGCGCACATATTCAGGAGTTTCTCCACGACACCCGGCTTCCCCATATGAGGCTCTCCGCTGCATGGGAGAACACACTGTACTGTCCGTGTCCGTGTGTCTATGGCGGCCTCAGCCATGCTTCACCCATGTCAACTGAAACGGACCCCGACCCCGCCCTCCTAACACGCCCCCGACTGGCCTGCAAGGCAAGCATTGAATAATGAACCCACTTTTTTATAAGCAGTTAGCAGTTAATATTCATAGCAAAACGATAGAGACACTGCGTAACGCGTCATCATTCAGAAGCCACGCCCAAGACGGGAGGAAAACAGAAACCCCCCCTCCAATCCTGGCGTTCTATGTCGCATATACGGAAGATGAACACTCCAACTTACTTCCTTGACAGCTAGATCCACATTTTCCTTCTCGCCAATTCTCAATGGCTTCCTTGTTTTGCTCAGGAGCACAAAAAAACTTTAACTGGCGATTTTCTACATTTGTTGTCTGCGCAGCCCACCACACAACAGCTTTTAGCTATGTTTAATTCAAGGAAAATGGCGCTGGTGTGGGGAAATGAACGGAGCTTTTCCCCCGTGATGGGCGTGGCCTATTTCATGCAGTGTCTCTATAGGCGGATCATTTCTTTCACTACGAACATTACTAACGGTGTCAACTAATCTGAACTAAACACTTTCTCTCCCTCTCCCACTTTTTCTGTCTCTCTCTCTCTCGCTCTCTCCCTCTGTCTCTCGCTCTCCAGGCCTGATGTGAGCTGTCCACGGTGCTGAAAGAGCCGCGTACACACCCGGTGGGTTTCACACACAAAAATATGGCATTGTTCTTGTTGTTAACTTAAAGTGATAATACGGAAAATTTCAGTTTTGTTCTCTTGGGTGACACCTATTGGCGATGAGTGGTAATTGCAGGTGAGATCCAAACTGTTATTATGCGACATTAGTCAGTTTGTTCGGCCATAGTAACCACCCGTAATGCTAACAGAGACCGGAAAATAGTAGCTTGTTATCCTACTTCACGCAAGAGTTGTCAGGAACCGACAGTAACCTACAGAGGGAGTCTATTGTGTTAGCTCCTCCCACCCTGTGAACCTACAGTAACCTACAGAGTGAGTCTATTGTGTTAGCTCCGCCCACCCTGTGAACCTACAGGAACCTACAGAGTGAGTCTATTGTGTTAGCTCCGCCCACCCTGTGAACCTACAGTAACCTACAGAGGGAGTCTATTGTGTTAGCTCCGCCCACCCTGTGAACCTACAGGAACCTACAGAGGGAGTCTATTGTGTTAGCTCCGCCCACCCTGTGAACCTACAGTAACCTACAGAGGGAGTCTATTGTGTTAGCTCCGCCCACCCTGTGAACCTACAGGAACCTACAGAGGGAGTCTATTGTGTTAGCTCCGCCCACCCTGTGAACCTACAGTAACCTACAGAGGGAGTCTATTGTGTTAGCTCCGCCCACCCTGTGAACCTACAGTAACCTACAGAGTGAGTCTATTGTGTTAGCTCCGCCCACCCTGTGAACCTACAGTAACCTACAGAGGGAGTCTATTGTGTTAGCTCCGCCCACCCTGTGAACCTACAGTAACCTACAGAGGGAGTCTGTTGTGTTAGCTCCGCCCACCCTGTGAACCTACAGTAACCTACAGAGTGAGTCTGTTGTGTTAGCTCCGCCCACCCTGTGAACCTACAGAAACCTACAGAGTGAGTCTGTTGTGTTAGCTCCGCCCACCCTGTGAACCTACAGTAACCTACAGAGTGAGTCTATTGTGTTAGCTCCGCCCACCCTGTGTCACCACAGACACCAAGTTCATAAATGCTGCAATAGTGAAAATGCAAAGGCTTCCATCAATGGTCCATACGCTCAATCACCATTGTGTTAAGTCACTATCAGATAGATCGTGACTTAACAGATATTTATTTACATGAAAATATTCCGTATTATCACTTTAATTTGAGGGAATTCGTTAAGCTGTTTTTATGTCAGCTGATACATAACACATAAGCCTAGTGCTATTCAATACAAACGAGTCGCTGAGAAGGTCAAGGCTTCTATTCTCCTTATTCCAAATCGAAATTGTCATTGTTTCAGTTTTAAATTTTTTGATTTGCAATTGTTTTTTTTTAAATTGTTTAGATTATTTTTGATGTGGATTTGAGCTGTCCATGATGCTGAAGTTGAAGTCCAAAAATATACTATTACTGATGCAACCCAACTTGAATCCTTGAATCAGAGACAGAAATCTGTCCGTTAGTAATTCTGTCCATTTTCTGCTGGATCAGTGTGGGCTTTACAAGCTGCACGCCGCGTGACGCCGGTACCTCAGACAGAGAAAAGGAGTGAAGAAGCGTCAAAGTTTCAGAACAGACTCCTCGTCTTCAACAGCAAAACACACCAAACACAACTTTGTCTTGTCCATCTTCCTTTTCAACAGTGTTGCCCCCTTTGTGACTTCCATCTCGCTTGACGCTAATTAGATAGTTGCATAGCAACCAGAGTGATGTACCACTGCTGGAGCCCTTTGAGCTATCTGGAACGAGGAAGCTCTCCGCCGAGCTTTGTGTCTGAGCAGCAGAACAAACGTCTCTATCTGATGCAGCCTAAAAAATGTCTCCAATAATCCTGCTGTGACTTTGTGGAATATGGGACTTCTGTAGTGTGTCATAATCATATAGATCTATAATGTTTTCTCCCTCCTCCATCTGTTTCCTCCTGACATCCTCCTCTGTAATTACTCAAGATTTAATTAGTCGGAGGGAGAGAAAAAAAAGGCAACTCGACGTTCTCCACAGATTCAAGATGGCTGCGCTCATCACACAGACAGTAAGCAGATATGTTCGACGACACACCAGACGGTATACCTTCCTCGAACAGACTCGGCGCGGTATCTCCGATTCCAGACGGAACGCACCGACCCGACGCCACGCACTTTCTTTCGTCATGTTTACTCCACGGGGACGTGTGTTTCTGGAGCGCCACAGGGTCCATCAGCTGTCGTGGGCGTCAGAGAGGAGAAGAAGCAGAGAGAGAGGGAGAGAGAGAGATAGAGAGAGAGAGAGAGAGAGAGATAGAGAGAGAGAGACAGGGATAAACAGGAGAGGGGGGGGGGGGTCCTTGCTAGCTATCTCCTCACGTTCACTATGACAGTAATTACACAGAAGGTCATTCAATTAAAGCAGGCCGTGCTCCTACACGGCTCATCACAGAAAGTGAATTATGGGTAATTAAGTGACTCAGGTAGACAGAGGGGAGCGACGCTGGGAGAGAGAGGAAACCTTTAGCCGCGCCGCCGCCGCGCGGGGAAACCAATTAATACGCAGAGGTATCGTGGAGTCGCTGCGCCCGCGCCAAGTGACATATTGAAAAAGGCTGTGGGCTCTGATGTGTGATTACGATCATGTTAGGAGTGTAACAACCTCTTAAGCGATTAAATACGTGTTTGTTTCCACACGCCGTGCTGCACTCGCTCCGCCGAAAACCACTTAGCTACGTCTGAACATGGAATGCACACATCGTGGACAGAACTCAGAGGCCGGCGCAGCACCTGGGTATAGCGCAGTGGTGGAGGCCGTGCCTATAGCAACACGAGGGGTCGCGGGTTCGAGCCCCGGTGTTAGATGCACCTCCGACTTGGTCGGGCGTCTGTAGAGGCACAATCGGCCGCGTCTGTGGGTTTGATTCCCGCCTGAAGAGAGAGCCAAACTGAACGTCACTTCCTGCTTCAGCACTGTACCAGAGATTTTCTTTCGCAATTTATTTTCCGTTTGGTTTGAACAAGTAAAAGTATTTCTATCAGCATTTTACAAAATGTCTATGGGAAAATAAATGGCCGATGAAGATCTCTAGTACAGTGCTGAAGCAGGAAGTGACGTTCCACTTCGGCTCTCTATTCACCTTATTCCTGGACTTACGTTTCCCATGATTCTCAGCGGTTGCTGGTTGTCGACTTCCTGTTTAAAAAAAATTCACTAGCAAGGATGTGCGCGGGACGTGCGCGCCGCTGTCAAAGAGTGGGAACGTTTGGCTTATTTTATGGCTAAAAATAGTAACGTTGTGTGGTTGCATAGCGGCGATATTTTACAAAAACGAGGTGAAGGTCAAATCACTCGTACTGTACGGGCTTATTTTAGCCCAAATGGCAAAGAAATAGTATGTGGTTGCATAGCGGCCGCTTTAGTTTTGAAGGCTAAACGTCCAAACCGGAACTCTTATTATTTGGCCATTGAACGTAGCTTTAGCGGTCTCTCTCTTTCAAGATTCAAGATATTGTCACTCCGTTGTACAATTATGCACGTGTGGAATTATTGTGCTGGGGGGCTCCATTACAAGACATAGGTAGCTAAAAAGTCACAACAATTATTATGATTATTTTCAGTGTCTTTCGCTATGAACGGTCCTGAGTGGAAACAGGCAACCGGCAGCTGGAAACAGGGAGGGAGGGTGTCATGGAAGCGCCCACGGTCTCACCAGGAAACTCTTGAATAAAGAGCAACGCTGGAAACACCGAGAAAGAAAAACCACTTCCTCCAGTCAGCGGCAGAGATCCTCGGGTCAAGACGTAATGAAATCCCCCCGCGTGACAGCGGTGTCCAGCGCGCGGAGGAGGTGAGCGGCTCGGTAAACAGTCGTGACACCCAGGTTATCATTACTCAGCTAAGCGGCCACAGAGACCCTCCTCTGTCATGTGACCCACCCAGAGGGCCCAGGGCCTCATGTACAGGCTGCTGTTAACTCCCAGGGCAAACGCTACTGACACCGTGCCAACGACAACAGCTGTGTGTGTGTGTGTGTGTGTGTGTGTGTCAGTGTGTGTGTGTGTCTGTGTGTGTGTGTGTGTGTGTGTGTGTCTGTGTGTGTGTGTGTGTGTGTGTGTGTGTGTGTGTGTGTGTGTGTGTGTGTGTGTGTGTAAAGGAAGAAATGCTGGCGCCAACTGACTGTTCCACAGGGCAGTGATTCTAGGATCAGATCCTCTTACTGGATGGAGAATCTGTGATGTTCAACACATTCCAGCTGTTATTATCGTGATGACGTGTTGGTGAACTGGTGACGCCACTTCACTAGGGCTAGGGAACTGGTGGGAATAGCGTGATCCTCTCACGTGCTAATGTGTCGGAGGAAGCATGGTGCTAGTCTACGGCTCTCCCCAGATCGGCAGAGGGTGGAGCAGGGATCGGGGCAGCGGGGGGAAATTGGCCAAGTTCAATTGGGGAGAAAAATGGGGGAATCTGAAAAAAAAGAGCCTCGTCTACTCCAAGTTAGTGATTTCCTACATTTCCCACAATGCCTTTCAACAACCCACAGGGTAGAGGCGGGTAGAGACGGGTTTGACATCTGGGTACACAAGGGCTCACCCCCTCAACCTCCACAGAGATAACAACCTTCTGCACCACATCCAGATGTTTATCTGGGTGAGCTCTGGCGTATAGCTGGACCATATTATGGAGGAAATACAATGATAGAAAGTGAAGAAATAAAACAGACCGCTGTGTAGAAGTGTGTTTCTAGAAGGGATTGAAGAGTGTAAGGGAGTATAGAGCAGACTAGCTGTTCTCCTGTGAGCTGGATGCAGGCAGTTCTCAGCTGCTTCACAGATCACCATGTGGGCGTGGAAATATTTTTTCACAGGGTTCTTCTGTCTGTCTGTCTGTCTGACTGTCTGTCTGTCTGTCTGTCTGTCTGTCTGTCTGACTGACTGTCTGTCTGACCCAGCTGCTCAGCAGATCATGATATGGGCTTGGAAATAGTTTTTCACTGGGTTCTTCTGTCTGTCTGTCTGTCTGTCTGTCTGTCTGTCTGTCTGTCTGACTGACTGACTGTCTGACTCTCTGTCTGATTGTCTGTCTGTCTGTCTGTCTGTCTGTCTGTCTGTCTGTCTGTCTGACTGTCTGTCTGTCTGTCTGTCTGACTGACTGACTGTCTGTCTGTCTGTCTGCCTGTCTGTCTGTCTGTCTGTCTGCCTGTCTGTCTGTCTGTCTGTCTGTCTGTCTGTCTGTCTGTCTGTCTGTCTGTCTGACTGACTGACTGTCTGTCTGTCTGACTGACTGACTGACTGTCTGTCTGTCTGTCTGACTGTATGTCTGTCTGTCTGTCTGTCTGTCTGTCTGTCTGTCTGACTGACTGACTGACTGACTGACTGTCTGACTGTCTGTCTGACCCAGCTGCTCAGCAGATCATGATCTTTCACAGGGTTCTTGCCAAATCTTCCGCCTTTCCGAACATGCCTTTCCCAGCATGTCCCGGCACCTCCCCCCCCCCACCCCCCCCCCCCCCCACCCCCCCACACACCCCCCCCCCCCACACACACACACACACACCATAATGCTCCCCCATATGGCGCCCCCTGCCTCCTGCTGGGCAGTGGCTCACCGCTATTAATACACACAATGTAATAAAGGGCTCAATTGAATTAATCAGCTTGAAGACGTTAATGAATTATTGACCTCTGCTCCGCTCAGCTGTTCACTCCGTCCGCCCGCCTGTTGACGTGTCTGGGCTCGCCGCCGCACGCTCTGAGCGCCTCGCATTAGCGTTAGCGTTAGCATCAGGAATCTCTCTCGCTCGTCAGTAATCTCACATGATGAGAGCCAGAGCTACGTAACGTTTTTCCATTCCAGACAGTTTTTCATACGGCTGTCCTGTCCGCCTCGCACCCTCACTCACTCACTCACTCACTCACTCACTCACTCACTCACTCACTCACTCACTCACTCACTCACTCACCCACCCACTCACTCACTCACTCACTCACTCACTCACTCACTCACTCACTCACCCACTCACTCACTCACTCACCCACCCACCCACTCAGCAGGCTCTTCCCGAGGGGTTAGGGTTAAGGTGGAGGTGGAACACGCCAGGATTGGCCAAAACCCAACTATGTTTTCAGTCTGAAACGGACTCATTATGCACGTGACGAACGGGTTCAGTTCGACTTTAAAGGATAAGTTCACCCAAAAATGAAAATTCAGTCATCATCTATTACTCATCACCCCCATGCCGATGGACGGATGGGTCAAGTTCTTAGTTCACAAAACAGTCCTGGATTTTCACAGAAAAACACCGTTGCAGAACTCTCCTAAAAATGGAAGTGGATGCTGACTAACTTTCAAGTGTAAAATAAACAACAGAAAATCTGCATCAGTCTATTTCGGCCCAGTTTGGAAGAATAACAGGTGGAAACAGCTAATTATCTGCCACGGCGATGTCATCACCGATAAACACTTTAGTTGCACCTGCTTTTTTATTTTTTAAGATTTTTTAATGAGATTGTACCAGCAGAAAAATACTACCATCGACTTATCCGCTAGTCAAGGAGTTTGATTATGAGTTGAGCAATGTTCTTGATTAGTGAACAATAGGACAATGGTGCCTTTAACTGTTATTATTACAGTCATTTTCTAAATTGCACACAACTCCTCAATGTGGCGCTTACATCACAGCAGCAAAGAGGGAGAGAGGAGAGCAGAAATCAACATATGTCGTTGTCTCTGTGGTGAAATAAAGAAAAGCGTTGAGGTCCTAATCGTCCTGATGATGCTTTGCTGCCAGGCGAAGCTCAGCTCACTTCCAGTTCAGCACAAAAACAAAAAGAAGAGGGGGGCGGGGCATATGTCTGTAATTGGGTGGGTGTTCTGGAAATTGAAAAAAGTTAAAAACACACATCCTAACGAGATCGGGCAGGTGCAGAGCTGGAAGAAGACGCTGGAAAAAGAAATAAAACAGCTCTCGCACACTGCAAAGTCTCCGTGAGGTTTCTTTTATTGCACCGGTGGAGACGTTTCCAGCAGGGTGACGGCTCTTCTTCAGACTCTTCTGGAAATTGCTCAGAAACCCCCATTATTTTCCCCTCCCTCCCCTCCCCCCATTCACACATCATACTCTTCCTCTCTTCACCCCCCCACCCCCCCCAACACACCCCATGCCCTCCGACCCCAACTCCAGACACACCCCCTTCCCGCAATTGGTCAAATTGCACACAATTCGATACTGCACTTCCTCGGGTCCCCAGCAGCGCACCTGCCAAGTTCGAAGTCGATAAACTTTTAACTGCTTATGAAATGTTAAATATGAAATATTTAAAAATATCTAAATGTTAATATTGATGCCTCACATCTTACATGAGCAAATGAGACCAATTCTATCTTGTTATAAATACTGGTACCTGTGCGCTGGTCGGGTGCACATCCGTCCTGTGTCACGTCCGAAAGTGGTTGTAATTTTTGAATCGGTCGAATAAACCAATCACGTTAACCTTATGCAGGAAATAAAACAGCTGGGAGGCTCTCTGACTCAGAGAAGCCCTGCCTGGCCTGGCCTGGCATGGCTCAGACGGCCGGGTGGAGATAATGGGAGGAGAATCGGTGGAAATGCAGTCTTCGTTCTGGGAGGACACTAGCTACTTTTGTCCACAGGGGCCGCTAAAATCAACACAAAATGAAAGTTCCTCAGAGCTGCTTTAAGTGTCTATTTACATTCTGAATTGACTGAGATTGAACCAAAGCCGGACTCTTACTGAGAGCCTTCAACAGCTTTTACATCTCCGTTTCCAAAATATCTTTGTGGAAACCTCAGAATGTCAACAGAAATAATAAGATATGAAGTGGAACATATATAGAGCCTAAGTAGGAGCACATGGGAGAGATGAGCACATGGAAAGCCTGCATGGCTCTGATTTACAACAGAATTATTTCACAGCGACTCTACTCTGCCAACGAGCTTCAGATTACAATAATACCACTGCTGGAGCAATTAAGGCCATATAAACACCGCATGCAGAGTGCTGGCACCAGGGTAAGCCACCATACACACACACACACACACACACACACACACACACACACACACACACACACACACATATAATGCACACCACACACACACACACACACACACCACAAACATACACACGCACGCACACGCACACACACACACACGCGCACACACACACACACACACACACACACACACACACACACATATATAATGCACACCCCACACACACACATATAATGCACACCACACACACACACACATATAATGCACACCACACACACACGCATATAATGCACACCACACACACACACACACACATACATACACACACACACACACATATATAATGCACACCACACACACACACACACACACACACACACACACACACACACACACACACACACACACACACACACAGGTGGATGTGGAGTCTCAGACAGGCAGCCTTCACCGTGTCTTGCCCCATATCCATCAGCAGCAGGCGAAGGCTAACTTGCCCAGGTGTGTGTGTGTGTGTGTGTGTGTGTGTGTGTGTGTGTGTGTGTGTGTATCCCCGGCCTGGGCAGGAGAATTAACACAGCAAGCAATTTGGCAAAGCTATAAAAAATCCTGACATTGATGCTGAGACATGAGGATGTGAAGTGAGAGGGTGAGAGAGAGGGAGCGAGAGAGAGATGGAGGGAGGGAGAGAGAGGGAGGGAGAGATGGAGGGAGGGAGGGAGAGAGAGGGAGAGAGAGGGAGGGAGAGAGAGATGGAGGGAGGGAGAGAGAGGGAGGGTGAGAGAGAGAGATGGGTGGAGGGAGGGAGGGAGAGAGAGATGGAGGGAGAGAGAGATGGAGGGAGGGAGAGAGAGGGAGGGTGAGAGAGAGGGAGCGAGAGAGAGATGGAGGGAGGGAGAGAGAGGGAGGGAGAGAGAGATGGAGGGAGGGAGAGAGAGGGAGGGAGAGAGAGATGGAGGGAGAGAGAGGGAGGGAGAGAGAGATGGAGGGAGAGATGGAGGGAGGGAGAGAGAGGGAGAGAGAGGGAGCGAGAGAGGGGTGGAGGGAGGGAGAGAGAGGGAGGGAGAGATGGAGGGAGAGATGGAGGGAGGGAGAGAGAGGGAGGGAGAGAGAGGGAGCGAGAGAGAGATGGAGGGAGGGAGGGAGGGAGAGAGAGGGAGGGTGAGAGAGAGAGATGGATGGAGGGGGGGAGGGAGAGAGAGGGAGAGAGAGAGAGGGAGGGTGAGAGAGAGGGAGGGTGTCATTTCAGAGGAAAAGTGGTGATAATCCGAGAAACCAGATCGTCTCTTTACCGCCTTACAACACTTTAAACAGCCCAGCTACAGAGTGGTGTTATTTGTGCAGCTATTTGTGTTAAAATGTAGGGAGTAAAAGTACAATTCAGAAAAATAGCCTAGTCAGTAAGGTACAGATAGCCTACATGAAAATTCTACGTAAGAAAAGTACTTTGTTACTTCATGGTTGGGGAGTGAGAAGGGGCTGGTTTGAAAGCTCTTTCCTCTGCAGAGAAAAACAACAACAACAACAACAACCACAAATAAAAGCATGTGGGCATAGATTAAAAGAGAGATCTGAGCAGAAACAACATGTGTCTTTACAGAGCAGATCTCCTCTGCTCATCTCCCACAGCGAGGCAGAGACACAGCAGATCTCCTCTGCTCATCTCCCACAGCGAGGCAGAGACACAGCAGATCTCCTCTCTGCTCATCTCCCACAGCGAGGCAGAGACACAGCAGATCTCCTCTGCTCATCTCCCACAGCGAGGCAGAGACACAGCAGATCTCCTCTGCTCATCTCCCACAGCGAGGCAGAGACACAGCAGATCTCCTCTGCTCATCTCCCACAGCGAGGCAGAGACACAGCAGATCTCCTCTGCTCATCTCCCACAGCGAGGCAGAGACACAGCAGATCTCCTCTGCTCATCTCCCACAGCGAGGCAGAGACACAGCAGATCTCCTCTGCGCCCCGCGTTAATGTGATCAGACTGGATTATGCTAATGAGCAGGGGGGAGCTGGAGGGGGCGGGGCCATGCGCTGCTGCTCTCCTTTCGGGGGAAGAGTTAATTGCTTGAGCTGCTTTGATGTTCTGGTGATGGGAGAGAAGAAGGGGGTTTGTGGGAAGGGTTCTGGCGAAGCCGCTGTGTGTTGAATTGAGTCCATTTTATTTTTGTCCTATGTGTTTGGCGAGCGCTAAAAAGGAATGAAACCTGATGAAACCGAGGAGAAATCTTGAGTATATCTTGAGTCGAAGCGTTGTGTATATTCGGATTAAAAGTATGGCAGCGTGACGGTGACTGTCAAATAAAGCAGAAGTGCCAGAAAAAGAAATAAGAACTTGCCGAGTGCCGAGTTTTTTTTTTGCGTCTTGAATCTGTACTTCAATGTGATTGGAGGAAGAGCTTTACTGGGTCAAAAGGTCAAAGGGTCTGGCCACGCCCCAATCAGTGATGTCACAAATCACCTGGGGTATGTTCAAGCTGTTAAACGTTTTGCATCATGTGCTACTGTACGTTTTCCGGGGTTGGTTGAACCGTCATGTTTCCTCTAAACTGTTTGCAACGGGGTTTGACGTTTGTTGCCTCCTGTTTTGTGGGCGTGTCAGACATGTTACCCAATCAGCAGCGACGTGTGTATAAACCCCGCCGTTTAAAGAGTGGATCCAAGTGGATCCAACAGATGGCTGCAACGCTTGTCTCACACAACAGGGTGTGTTCAAGCATCGCTGTTTCCGTTGAAAGAAAGTGTTTGCTACTGTACGTGTTGGTGGCGCTGAACTCAACCCAGATTTGCTTTTGAAACGCCTGCTGTGACATCACCAAGTGGGGCGTGGCCAGAAGTTTCAACGTAATGGTGTCACCCCGTAGAGAGCAGTGCAGAAACAATTTTCTGTTGATATACTATGCAATGATGCTGCTACCTTCCCTTTTTTGAGTGACATATCTGGCAACCAATAACATGTAACGCTCAAAGGTTCCATGCCTTCTGATTGGTTCTCAGGTTTGTAGACCAGAGGTTCTCAAATGTTTTTCAGACAAAGACCCCTTACAAGATAGAAAATATACCGGGGACCCCCTCATTCTGATTTGTGATTTTGGGCTAAGCTTAATTGTTTCCACGGTAACGTGCTTGACTTTTAAATTGATAGCTTTGTTAGATTAGAATGTAATCCATGAACCATTTTAGATTTAAAGCATAACATATTTTCGTTGAACTATGAAGCTTTTGCAAAAAAAAAGTTAAAAAATTTATTTTCCTGAAAACGTTTTGCGGACCCCCTGTGCCACGGACCCCTGGGGGTCCCTGGACCCCCATTATGAGAACTGCTGTTCTAGACCATTCACTTCCAGCTGCTTCCTTTAGATTTGTCCTGTTCCATAATACAGTAGCCTATGTGCAAGGGGGTTGAGAGGGTTATTCATTAATACCAGTGAGTGTGTTTACATGCACAGCAATAAAGCGATCATTATCTGATTTATGGAGTGATCAGATTATTCAACAGCATAGTCTGATTGATGTGCTTTATCAGATAAAGGCCATTATCGCATTATGACAAATCCAATAAACACTCGTAGCTGTTTGCTGACTCTTCCGTTTGATTCAGTACATCATGACCTAATCTCAGTGTCCACACTCACAGACTTTGAGGCACCTTCTTGCTTCTTACTTAAAGTGCATCATGTAACGCATCAATCAGATTCAATCAGAAATATCGCAATATTCTGGAAAATCACAATTTTTAAAATGTATTTTCAGAGGCTTGTAGCGGGCTCAGTTTTAAAGCCCAGAGTGAAGTTTCTGGTATCATATGAAACTATAAGACTTCTCCTAAGGCATCGATTGGTAACATCGATTAGTAGCTTGTCAGGAAGGTGGCTAAATAACACTCCAAAGTCAGGCAACATTTTGGAGTCTTGGGGTGCATCTCGTGGACGGCGAGGATGCGGATGAGCGTGGCCTCCATGGTGCTGTCGTCCAGCGGGGTGGAGGAGAACCACATGGGGTTGTTGGGAACGCAGCAGCTCTCTGGGTGAAGGTAAAACAGTTTGGTGACCTGCTTGACCGTCTCTGAGCATTTGGAGAGATAGAATTCATAGAGTCTGACCGGACAGCGGAGAGGGTTCTCAATGTTCTCTACCATATCCAGGATTTCCGCTTTACTCTCCTCCTTTTCCTCCCCATCCTCCCTCCTTACGCTTCTTGGGTGGGGCACCATCTTCATCTGTCTGCGGCTGCTCCTCCTCCTGGCTCGTGGCTACGGGAGGGTAGAAGCGCAGGAAGGTGGTCTTGGTGTTGTTGGCGGTGGTCTTGGTGCAGCGCATGGCGTGGCTGAAGGACAGCTGGCGGTGCTGCTTCACTGTTCTGAAGCCGAAGAAGAGAAGGGTGTTGAGGAGGACGATCGGGGAGTAGGCCCCCAGCTGTTTGCTGTCCCACAGGTACTCCTCCGTCACACGGGAATGGACGTAGCCACTGGCTGTGATTTGGGGTTCAACATCTTTTAGCATCTTGGTGATCTCCATGGAGAACTTGTTGTAGAATCTATCGGTGAATATGTTCTCCACACGGCCATTATCAAACAGGTACTTTTGTATGCTGAGACAGAGGTAGAACAAGCTGTCAGGTGAGTATGGCTCTCCGTTGGGTCGTTTCACCTCGGTGATGAAGCGACAGAGGCCGTAGCTCAGCTCTGCTGTGGTGCAGTGAAGAACATGCTCCTTTAACTCCATGATATGAGAGCTGAAGCGTGGCCTCTCAATGTTGAGCTGGGTCTCCCTCCACTGGATCCAGCTGTTCCAGGCATCGATTCCGTACTGACTCTTCAGTGTGTGGGGCTCCCTCGACATGGCCATCACTGACTTAGACGCCTTAGCCGACTGTTTCCACTTACGACCCTTATTATTATTGTCCCTGGCTTTCCTGTGAAGATGTTCGTCGTTGTGAAGCGGCAGGCGGAGGAGGCCTGGGGGAGCGCGGGGGTTGGGGTTGACGGAAGGACGGTCCGTACCATAAAGGAATGACGGACGAGCACACAAAGTCAGTTATAGAAGCGGCTGCACTGCTTAAAAATACTAACGTTACTGGGTCTCATAGCTTTTAAAGAACAAGGCTGGTCTGAATTGCTTCCAACCTGTAAATGTGTTGTGAAATATGCTACATAGGCCTATATCCTATTTTGTTGATCTGTTGTAATATTATCAATATGCTATCCTGATGCGATTGTATTGCTCAATATTTTGTATTGGTTCCATTGTTATTTGTGTGTTGTTCGCTGCTGCTGCTATGATCAGATTTCCCAACAGGAATCATTAATGTTTCATGTAATCTTATACCACTCTCTACACCTACTGTAGCCTAGTCAGTTTGTCATCTGAGGTAAGCTAAGCTAAGGGGGTCTGACATTTCTACAATGTTAAATACCATTCAAAATAATATCTGACTAATATAATAGGTGGTGTTCCGGCGGACCCACAATCCATTCAACTGAGCATGCTCAGCAATAGACATTTGATGACGCAGTTTATTCATTTAGGAAAAGCCCCTTGTGACGAACCATCTGGTTTTCGAGGGGGCCCTGAGACCATGGACCTCTGCTGTAACGTGTGACGTGAACAAGCAGAGACCTGCTCATGTCATGTTGCTGCCCCAGGTCAACACACCCTTAACTGTAAACAATCAGCCTGCAGTCACAGCACAGTGGCTCAGACTGGCATTTCACATCACTTAAGGTGGAATATAAGGGGAAATAATCAATTATGCATGCTTGCTCACGACTCGTCGACTCGTGCTTGCTCACGAGTCGACATCGCTTCATTTTGAAGGGGTTCCACGAGTGAAGAACCACTGGATTAGAGAACAGAGACTGCATGTAGAAGCCAATTCGGAACATTGATGATATATTAAAATCTCTGCTGTGTAAATGCACCCAGGCCATGGTCAGGGACATGAATAACATTTAAAACAAGACTGAGCTTCATAAGTAAAAATCTTGCAATTTTATTTGCATATAAAGGCAGCTAAATATATCACAATGAACTGAAAGAAAGAGGACTAACATTTCCATGAAGAGGGATACAATCAGAGAGAGAGAGAGAGAGAGAATGAGAGAGAGAGAGAGAAACCGAGCACGAAAGAGCATTTACAGCGGCAAAGTTGAGACAACTATTGGCAACATTTTTTTTTGTGCTAGCAAGATTGCATTTACACACAGTGCAAAATTAGGAGAAAAAAAAAGCAATAAAACACAAATACTATCGGATTTACACTTTAAAGGACAACTTAAGCATGTTTAGGCAGGCGTGCTGCTGAGAGAGCAAACCACCGCCTGTTGGATTGTGACTGACAAAAACGTCCTCTCTCGACCCGAGCGGGGGAGTCCGTACAAAAACATGAACGAAAACCTCGGAGCATAAGAAGAAGAAACCTGTCTGTCATACAGGTGCATACACACACAAAAATGCACCATTCCCCCCCCCCCCCCCGTCAAACACAACTTTTAGTACAGATGTTTTACAACATGAATATATAATATATATATATTTTTACATACATTTTCCAATGTTTTTTTAATCAGAAATCCGTCTGGAGATGTTACAGTTGATTTGGGGGGTTTTATAATTGGGTAGCTTAGTCCCTGCGTCTGTGAGGTGTTGCTCTGCTGGGATGATAATAAGGTAATAAATAAGGACTTCTCTCTGAGCTAGCAGAGAGTGGGGCTCTAGCTGAGAACATTAAAGCTAGTTTAAGGCAGCGTCCCTGTCAGCCAATGAGAAAAGAGTAACTGACGAGAAAAAAAAAAAAAAAAAAATCCTAAACACAAGATATCAGATGATACAAAATATAACAATGGCATCCATTGTCTAGCCAACGCAAACCCAACGTAAAGAAATTGTACAAATTCACAAAGCATCAATTTATCTTACAGATCTGACCAATATTTTTTCAAGAGCAAGATTGTTTAACCACAAAATCCCTTTTAAAAAGGAGAATACCGGCGTCACTCAGAGTTACAGTCCGTTTACTTCCGTCTACGTTTTTTCATCATTAACTCGTTTTTCATTATTGTTCAAATCCAAACGTTGCGGCGTCAAAGCTAGCATCAGGGTTCCTACACATTTTCAATAAAAAGAAATGTCCATACTTTTTCCCAGACCTTGATTTGAAGATTTTGTCTGGTGTTCAATATGCTTTCCTTGCCCCTGCTACTAACTATAGCTCATTTGACTGTATGAAGATTGATCTCCACAGTGACACATATCGGAACATGTGAGATGATTGGCAGGGTTCCTACATGCTTTCCATTTTAAAATTCCATATTTTTCTATATGTTCTTGACTGGATGTGATTTTGGTGCAGGGTATTTGATATACAGTAATGCATGCTGGGTAATAAGTGCATCCCTCTATCTGAACATTATTCATCACATTGACAAAAACTGTGGACTCAGGGTCGGAAATTAGCGGCGGTTCGGGGAAAAATATAAAATTGCCCTTGGAATTGGGATGAGGGGGGCTTTTAATGCCCCCGTAAAGAGTTAACTTTCTGCATTCCAACGTTACTGCAATTTGCAGTGTCGGATTTGGTGCAATTTGGACATGAGACGTCCAATATGAATCAACTTTGACAAAACAAGTGAGTAAACAGAGGAGCGGGGCCTGTTTGCTGTAGGTACGGTACACAGCACAGCGGGGCGGGGCTTCAGGGCTCTGACTGGTCGGGCAGGACAGGACGGGGGGCGGGGCTTCAGGGCTCTGACTGGTCAGGCAGGACAGGATGGGGGGCGGGGCTTCAGGGCTCTGACTGGTCGGGCAGGACAGGATGGGGGGCGGGGCTTCAGGGCTCTGACTGGTCTGACTGGCCAATAGGAGCGGGGACACTACAGCAATATACTTTTTGCTGATGCGCCCATCGATGCAGGATACGGCATGCTGTGCCGTGCAATGTAATAATCAATCAATCAACCAACTGATTGACATGACAGAAGAGGAGGATGACGTTGAACTGCAACATCAAATGTTAGTATAGGCCTAATATGACTGGAATACATGCTATTTTGATTGATATGTTGATATATGTTATGGTATTTTTTCTTTTGCCATAGGGCATGTTATTTAAAAAGTTGTTGCCAAGTAGCCTACATTACATAACATGCCAGACAATCAACAGTGTTGATGAGATGATGGATTTTTAACTGTGATTCTTGGTGAACTTTTAGAAATAAAATAGGCTATGGTTGGATAAGAGTAATTGAATATTGGTCTGTCATGCAAAATAGATAGAATAGAGAATATTTGCCATGGGAATGATCCAAAATGCCCCTGAAACATACAGTATTTCACAAGGGGCAAAAAAAGGCCCTTGTGAAAAAAAGTTAATTTCCTACCCCGACTCAAAGTGGGTACCGGTATATACAACAACATAAAAGCTACAACTATGTCTGTATCAGACCAGCCCACAACCTCTTCCATACTATGTCTGTATCAGACCAGCCCACAACATCTTCCATATTTAACTATGTCTGTATCAGACCAGCCCACAACATCTTCCATATTTAACTATGTCTGTATCAGACCAGCCCACAACATCTTCCAGATTTTTCCAGACATTTCGACCCCCCCAAACTATTCAAGAGCTGGAAATGATCACATTAATTTTTAATACTTTTCCAGACCTGCGTAGGAACCCTGTAACTGCTGTCCGGGCTAACAAAGACGTCCCAGAACAAGAGTGGAAGTTTGTTTTTCATACCGGACAAGACTGAATGAAGGAGGAAAATGAGCGCCGATATCTGCAACTATGCAGACAGGAAGCTGGACAGGAAGCTGGACCGCTGGCATCAACTTTCAAAATAAAACTGGTATTCTCCTTTAAACCCTCCCAGACAACCCCCCCTCCCCCCCCCCCCACCCAACATCCCCAAACCTTCTCGATCTCAACAAAAGCTCGGAGAAGACCGAAACGTTGCAAAGAAACACTTAGAAATTTTTTCTCAACTTATTTATAGAAAAACAAACATTGTAGTTTATTCTGGCCACGCCTCTCCCCCTCCCGGGCCCCGCCTCCTCCGCCCGGGTGGGTCTCAGGAGGTGCTGGTGGGGTTGGGCAGGTCGAACACGATGGGGGGGTTGGTGGGCTGGAAGCTGACGGTGCAGGTGGAGGCGTTGATGAACGTCGTGTAGCCGTCCGTCATGATGCCATAACCTGAGGGAGGGAGGGGGGATACAGGCATCAGTTCAGCCCCAGACGCACCAGGAGAACTACGAAGAACTAGCCGCAGCTAGTTACTAGCTAGCTACTGAACTAGACTACAGCAGACAGTCAACCTGCGCGAGACCTAGGACTGCAGATCTACAAACTAGACGCATGAAACAAAGCAACGTTTGCCTACCATTTTCACACCACTCTCGCTCACCACTTAAAACGGGTTTGTAATATAACTACTTCTAATCCAGAAGATGTCTGATAAAAAGGTTGCAAATGGCCCTGGCAGGCGTTGTCAGGCATTGCCTGGTTCCTGAAGGCCACGTCGTGGTGAAAATACTTGTGTGTTGGAATGATCAGATGAGATGAGGTTGAAAGATTCGAGGAACATCTTGTGTGTTGCCCTCTCGTCTCACTGCTTCAGCCAATCAGA
>NC_139645.1:16090990-16095990 GCF_964638095.1 Poromitra crassiceps | reverse complement strand
TTTCAGAGAGTCTCTGTTGAGAAGATGATTTTGGCGTTCCTGCTTCTCGGGGGTTAAGCTCGGGACAGACGGGCCAAGCCGCGCGGACGGGTTCTGACCGGGGGGAAATCAGGCCTCCACAAACATCAATAGGCTTTGTTACAGTGAGGGATGGAAGGCCAGCGTTAATCAATACTGCACCACAGCGCGCCGCGAGCTAACCAGAGCCAGAGTGTATGTGTAAAACATGAGGGCGGGGCCACAGTGTGAGCTAACCAGAGCCAGAGTGTATGTGTAAAACATGAGGGCGGGGCCACAGCGTGAGCTAACCAGAGCCAGAGTGTATGTGTAAAACATGAGGGCGGGGCCACAGCGTGAGCTAACCAGAGCCAGAGTGTATGTGTAAAACATGAGGGCGGGGCCACAGCGCGAGCTAACCAGAGTCAGAGTGTATGTGTAAAACATGAGGGCGGGGCCACAGCGTGAGCTAACCAGAGCCAGAGTGTATGTGTAAAACATGAGGGCGGAGCCACAGCGTGAGCTAACCAGAGCCAGAGTGTATGTGTAAAACATGAGGGCGGGGCCACAGCGTGAGCTAACCAGAGCCAGAGTGTATGTGTAAAACATGAGGGCGGGGCCACAGCGTGAGCTAACCAGAGCCAGAGTGTATGTGTAAAACATGAGGGCGGGGCCACAGTGTGAGCTAACCAGAGCCAGAGTGTATGTGTAAAACATGAGGGCGGGGCCACAGCGAGCTAACCAGAGCCAGAGTGTATGTGTAAAACATGAGGGCGGGGCCACAGCGTGAGCTAACCAGAGCCAGAGTGTATGTGTAAAACATGAGGGCGGGGCCACAGTGTGAGCTAACCAGAGCCAGAGTGTATGTGTAAAACATGAGGGCGGGGCCACAGTGTGAGCTAACCAGAGCCAGAGTGTATGTGTAAAACATGAGGGCGGGGCCACAGCGCGAGCTAACCAGAGCCAGAGTGCATGTGTAAAACATGAGGGCGGGGCCACAGCATGAGCTAACCAGAGCCAGAGTGTATGTGTAAAACATGAGGGCGGGGCCACAGTGTGAGCTAACCAGAGCCAGAGTGTATGTGTAAAACATGAGGGCGGGGCCACAGCGCGAGCTAACCAGAGCCAGAGTGCATGTGTAAAACATGAGGGCGGGGCCACAGCGTGAGCTAACCAGAGCCAGAGTGTATGTGTAAAACATGAGGGCGGGGCCACAGCGCGAGCTAACCAGAGCCAGAGTGCATGTGTAAAACATGAGGGCGGGGCCACAGCATGAGCTAACCAGAGCCAGAGTGTATGTGTAAAACATGAGGGCGGGGCCACAGCGCGAGCTAACCAGAGCCAGAGTGTATGTGTAAAACATGAGGGCGGGGCCACAGTGTGAGCTAACCAGAGCCAGAGTGTATGTGTAAAACATGAGGGCGGGGCCACAGCGCGAGCTAACCAGAGCCAGAGTGTATGTGTAAAACATGAGGGCGGGGCCACAGCGTGAGCTAACCAGAGCCAGAGTGTATGTGTAAAACATGAGGGCGGGGCCACAGTGCGAGCTAACCAGAGCCAGAGTGTATGTGTAAAACATGAGGGCGGGGCCACAGTGCGAGCTAACCAGAGCCAGAGTGTATGTGTAAAACATGAGGGCGTGGCCACAGCGTGAGCTAACCAGAGCCAGAGTGTATGTGTAAAACATGAGGGCGGGGCCACAGTGCGAGCTAACCAGAGCCAGAGTGTATGTGTAAAACATGAGGGCGGGGCCACAGCGTGAGCTAACCAGAGCCAGAGTGTATGTGTAAAACATGAGGGCGGGGCCACAGTGCGAGCTAACCAGAGCCAGAGTGTATGTGTAAAACATGAGGGCGGGGCCACAGTGCGAGCTAACCAGAGCCAGAGTGTATGTGTAAAACATGAGGGCGTGGCCACAGCATGAGCTAACCAGAGCCAGAGTGTATGTGTAAAACATGAGGGCGGGGCCACAGCGAGCTAACCAGAGCCAGAGTGTATGTGTAAAACATGAGGGCGGGGCCACAGTGTGAGCTAACCAGAGCCAGAGTGTATGTGTAAAACATGAGGGCGGGGCCACAGTGTGAGCTAACCAGAGCCAGAGTGTATGTGTAAAACATGAGGGCGGGGCCACAGCGAGCTAACCAGAGCCAGAGTGTATGTGTAAAACATGAGGGCGGGGCCACAGCGAGCTAACCAGAGCCAGAGTGTATGTGTAAAACATGAGGGCGGAGCCACAGCGTGAGCTAACCAGAGCCAGAGTGTATGTGTAAAACATGAGGGCGGGGCCACAGTGTGAGCTAACCAGAGCCAGAGTGTATGTGTAAAACATGAGGGCGGAGCCACAGCGTGAGCTAACCAGAGCCAGAGTGTATGTGTAAAACATGAGGGCGGGGCCACAGTGTGAGCTAACCAGAGCCAGAGTGTATGTGTAAAACATGAGGGCGGGGCCACAGCACGAGCTAACCAGAGCCAGAGTGTATGTGTAAAACATGAGGGCGGGGCCACAGCGTGAGCTAACCAGAGCCAGAGTGTATGTGTAAAACATGAGGGCGGGGCCACAGCGAGCTAACCAGAGCCAGAGTGTATGTGTAAAACATGAGGGCGGGGCCACAGTGTGAGCTAACCAGAGCCAGAGTGTATGTGTAAAACATGAGGGCGGGGCCACAGCGTGAGCTAACCAGAGCCAGAGTGTATGTGTAAAACATGAGGGCGGGGCCACAGTGCGAGCTAACCAGAGCCAGAGTGTATGTGTAAAACATGAGGGCGGGGCCACAGTGTGAGCTAACCAGAGCCAGAGTGTATGTGTAAAACATGAGGGCGGGGCCACAGTGTGAGCTAACCAGAGCCAGAGTGTATGTGTAAAACATGAGGGCGGGGCCACAGCGTGAGCTAACCAGAGCCAGAGTGTATGTGTAAAACATGAGGGTGGGGCCACAGTGTGAGCTAACCAGAGCCAGAGTGTATGTGTAAAACATGAGGGCGGGGCCACAGCGTGAGCTAACCAGAGCCAGAGTGTATGTGTAAAACATGAGGGCGGGGCCACAGCGTGAGCTAACCAGAGCCAGAGTGTATATATAGAGGTATAGAGAGGTAGGAACAGAGTGAACCAGGTTAATGTAGCTCAGAGGTAGTGTCCTCTAGAGAGAGAGTGGCGTCAGCGGAGGACCAAAATGCGTGACTCATTAGCCAATGAACAGCCAGGAAAGGGTCTCGTGCTACTTTTGAATGTTAAAATAAAGCTGATAATGTACAATTTGATAAAAAAAAAACACCTTCCAAAGTACAACACAAACTGTCCATTTTGCTGCAACTCGACAGCGCTGCTTAATCCAGGACCTTACTTCCTCCTGGAACTCTTGAGAGTAAACAAACTGGTCCATTGGAGTGAATGGAGACGTGGTGACTCTTCTATCTACACGGCTCTGCTCAGAGGTATAGAGAGGCAGAAAGGGAGCGCGAGGCCGGCTGGAGGAAAAGCGTATCGAGCGTTTGTGCGTTGTTGTGACCTGCAGCTTGCTCTCAGGTTCATCTGCTCGTTCAGTCGTTGCCGGGCTCTCTCGCTCGCTGGAGAGCTGAGAGATGAGGTGAGAAATGAAATGTGAGGAGCGGGCAGAGGGGAGCGGAGGCCACAGCCTCCAACTGATTCATTACAACTAATCACACAGATCGCAGCTAATGGAAGTGTAATGGATTAGCCAGGAGACTCGCCACTCCTCCTGGTGGAAGCAGCACCAGCGTCCTACAGAGCAGTGAATCACAGCGCGCGGCCAGCAGCATATAACAGGATATTTATCTGGCTCTGCTTTTGACTAATAGCGACATGGGCCAAACGTTGAAAAATGGCCGAACGCAATTCATCCCCCCCCCCCCCCCCCCCCCCCCCCCCCCCCATTCAGAAAATAAATCGTGGGTTTCTTGTAGCAAAAATAAATAAATATTTGAAAGCGTTGATTCGCTCCGTGTTTCACACGCGTTCTCGCACACAAACACATTCATCTGCAGGAGACGGTGAAACATGACCCCCGACGACGTGAAGCCGCGGATCCCCAGCCGACCCTGAAGGTCCCGCGCCCAACCAGCCCGGGTGCCGCTAGCTAGCTAGCTAGCCCCCGCCGCCACAATGGCCCCATTGTCGGCTGTCTGCCTATGAAATATACCTTCCATGCAAGTGCATTTGTTAACCTCCGCTAAGATTAATGACATCCTGGTCACATAAAGGAGAGGCTGTTTCCTGTGTGCCTGTGACACACCAGCCTTTATTATACTGTACTGCCCGGGTGTGTGTGTGTGTGTGTGTGTGTGTGTGTGTGTGGCTGTGTGTGTGCGTGTGTGTGTGTGGCTGTGTGTGTGTGTGTGTGTGTGCCTGTGTGTGTGTGTGTGTGTGCCTGTGTGTGTGTGTGTGTGTGCCTGTGTGTGTGTGTGTGGCTGTGTGTGGCTGTGTGTGTGGCTGTGTGGCTGGGTCCAGTGCAGAGTGTTGAACAGAATGTATGTTAGAAAACATGCCGGTGTGCCTCTCTGAGTGTGTGTGTAGACCAACATGTGTTGGGCAAGTGACTTTCAAAATGTAATATACTACATATTACTAGTTACTTTCATTTGAAAGTAATATGTTACTTTACAATATGACTGTCTGTGTAGAGTAACTCGTTACTTATTATTACACTACTTTTGCATTACTTTCACCAAAATGACTGCAGTAGCAGAATGACATCGCCGCCCCGGAACCATCCAGAAAAATGTCAATCGCCATGAAATCAGTGTAAACAATCCAAAATTCTAAATGTTATTCTTTTCCTTTCTTATTGTCATCTATAGTGGTTATTTGCATAAAAACACAGTTTGATTAGGAAATGATTGTATCTTTATTTAAATATGTGCTTTGATTTAAAAAAAAAGGTAACTCAATTTGTAACTTGTGCTACTTGACAAAGTAACTGGTATAATATTACTGAAATCCTATTGTAATAATTTATATTACTGAGTTACTGCTAAAAGTAATATAT
>NC_139645.1:16060780-16090790 GCF_964638095.1 Poromitra crassiceps | reverse complement strand
ACTCCACAATTTTTTACCCAATCATTAGCTTAGGAAAAGTGTTATTTTTGTTTGTGCAACCTTGGTGTCATTTGGACTTCCGGTTCAGGAGTAGAAGATTTTTCAAAGGTTTCGAAGGTTTTTCAAAATTTCCAAGATGGCAGAAAGTCTATCCAGAGTCCAGACAGACCTTATGGGTCCCAATCAGAAATGTGTTCAGCATGCCAAATGACAGCTGTATAGACCAAATCAGCGGGATGTTTACATTTACTTCCGGGTACCCCTGGGTCCACACATTATAATGGCGGTGAACGGCACAAACTGACGTGTTGAAGACAAAAACAGACAAAGAAGACAAAAATGGTTCGTCCGTGTTGTGTTGTTGTTTAATATCATTCATAACAACACTTTCACTAACGTTAGTGGAGACCAGACTAGCTTATTTACCTGTTGGACCAGACCAGAGTAGACTTGACGCTAAATTAAATTAACGTGGCGTCGGTAGCTCTGTCTGTAACGTTAACGAGTCTGCTCTCGCCGAGAAGAGCCTGGTGACGCGAGGTTACGAGTCTGCAAAAAAACAGCAAGTTTGATAGACAAACAAACGTTATTAGCTAGCTAACACTACATAAAACAAACACAGAAGAAAGGCTAGATACGTCGGACAAGCATGTTTACCAACCGTTTAACCATTTAAATTGAAAGTAGTCGGCCGAAAACAACGAGAGGGTTTGACAGCATTTATTTGACAACACGCACATTTAAACCTGCCGCCTTCCCCAAGTGGTACCCGGAAGTAAATTTGTTTACATGGTGACGTCACGGTGATTTGGTCTATACCAAGTGTCTAGACCTAGGTCAAAGACTGTTTAAGTTTCGCTACATGTTACAGTATAGTGCCCCCTGTGGCCAAAATGCAACACAACTGCTTGGATACCTGCTTACCAGGGTGTGCTGTGTGTGTGCCAAATTTGAAAACTTTTAACCAAAGAGATACTGAGCTACAGCCATTTACAATAGGCGTATAATGATAAGAGGAATCCATTTTTGTCCAGTCAGCACTGTACTGACGAATAGCACCTGTGGGTGACCAACTCTCCCTCTCCTACAAAATCATCTGTTAGCTTCTCAACTCCTGTCCTGCTGAATATCACCATATCCCTTCTTCTCTCAGACACGCACGCACGCACACGCACGCACGCACACGCACACACACACACACACACACACACACACACACACACACACACACACACACACACACACATTTAAATTATTTATTTATGTCCACATAGATACAGAGTACAAAGGACATAAACACTAGTAATGCAATCAGATGTTGGGAGTTGGTCAGATACAAGAGTGCCTAATTGGCGACCACACGCACATTCACACGGATGCACACACGCACGCGCGCACACACGCACGCACACACACACACACACACACACACACACACACACACACACACACACACACACACACACACACACACACACACACACACACACACACACATCATCAGAAAAACACCAGCATGGCCATGGCCAGGCAAGGTATCCCATAATAGTCATTTGAGGGAGCCAAGCCACATCCAAGCAGGTGATAATTGTCTGGGAGCAGCTTGCAGAGTGTTTCCACATTCAACAGCTCAGTGAGACCTACGGCTGCCCCAGAGTCCAGCCCACACACACACACACACACACACACACACACACACACACACACACACACACACACACACACACACACACACACACACACACACACACACACACACACACACACACACACACACACACACACACACACTCTCCTCCTATGTTCTTCTCACATAAAGCAGACTTCAGTGTCCATACACATGCACCTAACTGGCATAGCTCTGTGTGTGTCTGTGTGTGTGTGTGTGTGTGTGTGTGTGTGTGAGAGAGAGAGAGAGAGAGAGAGAGAGAGAGAGAGAGAGAGAGTGTGTGTTTGTGTGTGTGTGTGTGTGTGTGTGTGTGTGTGTGTGTGTGTGTGTGTGTGTGTGTGTGTGAGAGAGAGAGAGAGAGAGAGAGAGTGTGTGTTTGTGTGTGTGTGTGTGTGTGTGTGTGTGTGTGTGTGTGTGTGTGTGTGTGTGTGTTTGTTTGTGTGTGTCTCACTACTGTGATAGGTCTATTGTCCTCCAATTGTCCCTGAATACACAGAATACATAACTAGGTGTTGGGTAATAACAGTGAAGTCAGTGGGGGTGTGAAGTGTTCCTCTGTCTGCTACTGTAGCTAGCTATCATGGCCCAATGGAAAACTACTGCACCTTCCCACCCATAACAATGACATGCATTCAAAAGTCAATTTCAAAAAATGACACCCAAAATTGTGATCATTGTGTAAACCAAGGTATTTCTATAAGTTCACTCAGGAAGTGCAACTGATGTTTTTCTAAGAATGTCCTCCAATGTTTTGATGGACAGTAACGGACTTCCCAAAGTCCACTCTGTGAGTGTCAGGCTTCCCTCCATGTTTGTTTGACTTATGTGAGTCTCACTGCAACCATTAATCGATTAATGGATTGACAGAAAATTAATCTGCAACTTTTTTAAATAATCGATTAATTGTTTAGACTAATAGGAATTGTTTAGACCAGTGGTTCGGGGGTCGAGGGACATCGATGGGGGGTTGCAAGATGATTTCCAGAATGTGTGAAATTGACCTAAATAATGTGTGAAGTACAGAATCTGTGAAATACAATGTAAAAAGTAAAAAACTATAAAAAATAACACATTTTAACCATAATTGTTAGGTTTTGTTTGTTTTGTTTACTCTATTTAGTGCATGTACGCATAAATGTTTGTATGCTTCAACCACACAAAAATCTACAGATGAATTGATAATGAAAATAATCGCTAGTTGGAGCCGTAGAGTGAGCGTACTGGTGTTACTGTTGTGGAGGTGGAGACTGTGTGGAGAAAGACGTGAACTTCTGGATGAACAAAAGTTTTCTCACCTCGTCCAGCTTGTTGAGGTGGGCTGACATCAGGCTGACCAGCTGACCCGTGCTGATCTTATCCAAGACTCGGCTGGACAGCTTCAGGGTCTGGAAAGGTCAGAGGTCAGTGGAGACACAGAGGAACAGACAGGACAGACACAGACACATAAGCCGTTTTCCCACATGCGTACCGGAAAATTACCTGCAAGTCAATATCGGACATTTCCCTTCACACCTGGGCGCTCGCATGTGGGAATATAGCAGCAAAATTGCCTGTATGTTGGGGGGCGGGGCAGCACTGCAGAGCGGGTGGGGAGTGACGTGTCGGCAAAACTCCAATGGTGAAATAAGTTTGCTTGTCACACAATAAATCACACTCGTTTAACTTAAGAGGGCATGTATGTTGTATCATTCACATTCGCTAACCAGTCTTTGAACTGAAATATTTGAAGAAGTTGGGATCCGTGTCTGAGAGAAATAGCCTGGCTGGTTCGATGTTTATCCGTTCACCTGCGTCGCGTTGAAGCACTTTTTACAGACTGGCTTCGTTTGATGTGTCCGGGCTTGGAGCGAGCAGGCAGCAGAGAGGGCAGAGGGGGAAATCGGCACGCCCACACATGAAGCTGACATACCGCTCTTATTATCACAAGATCATTTCGCCAGTTTGCTTTAATGTGTTTCACACTTGTGTCCCTGATCGCGCATACCGCTCTTCTGACTGGCTCGAAACTGGTGAAATGTCCGCGATGACGGGGTCGCGCTTATACCGGAAAACAACTTTCACACATGAAGGCATTAGACCGCGTTTCCGGTCATTTAGCGGTAAAAAGCGCATGTGGGAAAATGGCTAAAGGGACAGAAAGGACAGACAGAGAGGAAGCTGATGATCGCTGGCCAAGCCCCCAGGAACAGCTCTGGGCCGCGAAGCAAGTTGACCATGGTGGCCAAGCTCGGTATAGAGAACAGGCAAGTGGCAAAAAGATGGGTGAGCATAACGCATTGTTGACTCCCATGATATAATATGGAGTAGCGGTGATACCGCCAATGTGGATATCTATGCATGTAACCTGGTGGAACCTCGTCCATGGGCTGGATACAGCTGTTCATATAAGGCAAGTAGTAACTAGCCGCATGATATTAGCTTGCTTCAAAGCTTCTTCCCCATCCCACGGCAGTCAAAAGCCTGTTGCTATCTTGTTGATACTGCCCTGCCAAGAGATCAGGTCTGTGGTTAACAAAAGTTTATGAAACAGCGATGTATGTGTTCAGTTCAAGTATCATCTTTACAAATGAGGACCACTTTTATGATTTTCTAAGCGTAAATGCATTTTTTAAACGCTATTTTCAGAAAACGCTTCAAAAGTTATAAAAGTGGTCCTCATTTGTGAAGATTATCTTGCTGAATACAAACTTGGCTGTTACAAACCAGCAGTGCACGCACGGACTTCTGGGGTAAGCCTACAAGAATATGTCATCCCTGCGGTAGGCTACTCTATAGTACACAGGGGTGTAGTGATTGATACAGTTGATCTGGAAAAAAAACTGCATTTACTTGCATTTACCCTCCAGGCCTCCACTACGCCCCAAATACAGTGGCTGTGTGGGGACACCATGCAGGCCACGCCTCTCACACCAGCCTGTGGACTGCCACTACTGGAGGTAGAATGCATTCTGGGAATGCTGTTTGTTGTGCCAACATGCTAAACAAGGCAGAAGCATTGACGAGGTATTCAGATGATAACACAACGCTGGAACACTGGATCTTAAGAACAAAAGCTAGAAAAAGATATTCAGAACATCAATGCTCTCACACAACTTACTCTTGTACAGCTGGGTCAAATTGCTTTGTAGTCGGTTTAACCGGCAGCAGTTTTAGTGATTGGGTGATTTACGTATAAACTGGGAGTGGAGCCAACAATGTTATTGGCTGACTGCCACTAACATTAGCTAATGTTTTGAATCAAAACCATGGACGTTCCCTTCCCTCTAGTTGCTGTCGCCTTTGATGTGGTCCTTGTTGGGTAATTTGGCCTGCTCTAATCATCAACAGGGTAATTGTAGAGTATACTTTCAACAATAATTTCCATAATTCTCATTTATTTTTCATTTTATTTTTTGTCAAAGCAGCAGCTGAGCACGACTATGATGAAGATGTGAATAAAATAAATAATAAAGCAAATTAACCAATAACTACACTTTACATCTGATTCATCCACTAAACCTCCAAATAGAAAGAAAAACACTTTTTTGAAAGAAGCAAGTGAGCCCCCACCACCCCCCCTTCCTCCCCTTACCTTCTTGTAGATGAGGCTGAAGAGGGCGATGCGGATCTGCATGCCCAGGTGATGCAGGCCGAAGATGGCGGGCTGGAGCAGCAGGAAGCGGGCGGTGAACAGCAGGCAGAGGCCCAGGGCCAGGTAGTATCCCTGCTGCCTCTCAGGGGCGTGGAACGGGTCGAACGAGGCGATGATGCGACCCAGCAGCTGAGGCTGCACCGTCTTCGACGCCTCCTACACCCAGAGAGGAGAGGAGGGGGGAAGGAAGGGAAGAGAGACACCTTGATTTGAGATTATTTACTAATTGGAAAACTCTCTCTGGTAGTACTTAAGGCTATTTTCAATCTTCTAGTCTAGTTTCCTTTAGTACCAATTATGGGATGCTTGCTTCACTCACTACTTTGATGCATTGGTTCGGTTATGTTACGCACGGCAAAATGAGAGAGGCTGGCAATGAGAACCAGGAACCTCCGGCCTGGGAGGTAGACGCCCTAGCGAGGAGGCTAAAGCCTAGTAGCACCTGTCGCTAGAGCATCTCTTGAGGTGTCGGAGAGTGAGGGTTACTCACTGCACAGCACCAGCTGTGGGCCACCATTACACTAGCTTATTTAAAAAAACATCCCATAAATACCCATGCAGGTTTCTGTACAACCTGACATGAATCACGTCAACTGGATTATAAACTTAATTCATACATTGACCACACTGGAAAGCCTTGATTTTTTGACTGGATTTGAAGCGTTTAGTCAATTGTGTTGCTAGGTAAACAAAGTTATGGCTTGTGAAAAACTTTAGATTTTGATTGCTAATTTGTTTGCACCAAAAATTTGTGAATGCTTTTATTTTATATTGTTGGCAAATGAAATGACCATGGTAAAGCAGGATAATCAACTCCTAGGTGTGTGTTAAACAATTTTAGTGCACTTCACGTAGGCAACGACCCTCCGCCGGTTCTTCGCCTCCACGTCGTGCAAAAATGGCTGTTGTTTTGTGTGTGTTTTCTTTATTTTATCTTTTGGGCATTTTGCCTTTATTTAGATAGGACAGTAGGCAGACAGGAAAGGTGGGGAGAGAGGGAATGACATGCGGCAAAGGACCTCGGGTCGGATTCGAACCCACGTTAGCCACGTGAAGGACCGAGCCTCCGTGGTACGCGTGCTACCAGGTGAGCCACACGTGCATTAAAGTCGTTTAACGCACAGCTAGTCGTTGATTATCCCTTACATAGCTGAGTGTTATTCTTCACAAGATAAAACCCACAACATGTGAAATGACAGTGGATGTTTTTTTTAGACTTTTGTGCAAATTGAGAAACTTTTCAAGACCTGGAAATTCTCAGAATCATTTCCCGTACTTTTCCAGACCAGACTTTCCCAACCTGTGCAGGAACTCTGTGAACTGTTTAAACGAAAAGAAAAAAAACTAATTTGTTTGACCATCAGTTACTTTGCTCGGTTTGACTTAGCTCCTTCCAACCATTCTCCATGCTTCACCCTTTTCCCCACACAACCCCTCTTTAACATCTAACGGGCATTCCTGTCGTCATGGCAACCACCTCCTACTGTACCAGCTTACGTAATGCTGTCGGCACCTTCCCATAAGCGGTCCCTACACCCTGGTGCCACATGCCTGTGATGTTTGTGTGACATGGTACTGTAACTCTCACACACACACACACACACACACACACACACACACACACACACACACACACACACACACACACACACACACACACACACACACACACACACACACACACACACACACACACACACACACAGGTGCAGCTGGCAGCAGCAGTACAGCAGCGTGTGGACAAGGATCTCCAGGAGCTGTGGAGATGTTTAGAGCCACTACACGCCAAGGACGAGACAATGTGCTTATCTCACAATACGGTTTGATACGCGATATGGGCTTCACAACTCCATACAGATTAGATTCAAACACATCAATAAAGTTCAATGACACATAAGGGATGCTCATAGACAATCAGTGTATTATTGATTACCGGTAATTATACAATAAATATGTAATCAATCAAATAAACAGCATCATATCAGAGGTATTATTATATACCATATTTATTGTACATATGCATCCAACACAATCTGTTGGATGAAATAATCAAAGCTGCACTTTGCAACTTTCACCCGTTGGTGGCTCCAACAAGTGAGGCAAAAGATCTAATGATTTCCTCAAAAGTGTCAAACATTTACATTTATTACATTCCTTTGAGCTAACGTGAGACATTCTCTTTTCAATTTTCTTTAGAAGGTGCTCAAAGTGTGGTAAAGGAAAGCGCTCATTCTGACAGAGTTAGTACCAAACATCCTTATACGCTACATTGGACCTGCTTCCTCCGCAGACAGACTCACCCCGAGGTAAAGGAGGATGCCGAAGAAGATGAACGGGCCCAGGAAGCAGCGGGACAGTGCTCGCATCAGCCTGGGCTTGTTCTTGGCCGACACCACCTCTCTGTCCCATTCTCTGCAGGGAGAGAGAGAGTTACAGCACTGTTACACAGAGCAACAAGCAGGGAGAGAGAGAGTTACAGCACTGTTACACAGAGCAACAAGCAGGGAGAGAGACTAAACTCTGCAGGGAGAGAGAGAGTTACAGCACTGTTACACAGAGCAGCAAGCAGGGAGAGGGGGAGTTACAGCACTGTTACACAGAGCAACAAGCAGGGACAGAGACTAAACTTTGCAGGGAGAGAGTTACAGCACAGCGTAACAGTGGTTGCAGCAGTGGTGTAATGTTTCTGTCGGTGTGTGTGTCTCGAGAGTCGAGACTCCTGTCAGCTAGTGCTCTGTAGCTAATGGCTAGCAGCTAGCACTAGCCTTGCTGTGCGCCCCCATTCGCAACCAATGAGATTCATTTGTCTCGCTCCGGTTGTTAGCAACTCGGGTTGTGCCATTCACACTGAAATCAACCCTTGTTCGACCCAGCGAGGTGGCTCACCAAGCCGAGTCAGGCAACGCGAGTGAACTCTTTCAAACCCAAAATCAACCTGAGTATAGGTTGGTTGGACCTCGGTCATAAAGGGATAATAGTTGAAGGTAAAGTATAAACTTGTGAAAAACAGTTCTAATTGTATCTTCTGTAAAAGATGCTCAAAGTGCGGATTTTCTAGTCTTGATTTGTCACTTCTGAGCAAGATCAATTTTCCCACCAGTGACCAAATGCTCTCAGCCAGAGGGGATGAGGTGCTCTTCTCTGTTGCAGCCTCACTTTGGGATCAGACTGATACGATTTAAGATGAGATAAGTATTTTCATATAGAAATCTGGCCTGGTGCAGTGTTATAAGACTTAATATAAGATAAGTATTTTCATATAGAAATCTGGCCTGGTGCAGTGTTATAAGACTTAATATAAGATAAGCATTTTCATATAAAAATCTGGCCTGGTGCAGTGTTATAAGACTTAATATAAGATAAGTATTTTCATATAGAAATCTGGCCTGGTACAGTGGTATAAGACTTAATATAAGATAAGTATTTTCATATAGAAATCTGGCCTGGTGCAGTGTTAAAAGACTTAATATAAGATAAGTATTTTCATATAGAAATCTGGCCTGGTGCAGTGTTATAAGACTTAATATAAGATAAGTATTTTCATATAGAAATCTGGCCTGGTGCAATGTTATAAGACTTAATATAAGATAAGTATTTCCATATAGAAATCTGGCCTGGTGCAGTGTTATAAGTCTTAATATAAGATAAGTATTTCCATATAGAAATCTGGCCTGGTGCAGTGTTATAAGACTTAATATAAGATAAGTATTTTCATATAGAAATCTGGCCTGGTGCAGTGTTAAAAGACTTAATATAAGATAAGTATTTTCATATAGAAATCTGGCCTGGTGCAGTGTTATAAGACTTAATATAAGATAAGTATTTTCATATAGAAATCTGGCCTGGTGCAGTGTTATAAGACTTAATATAAGATAAGTATTTTCATATAGAAATCTGGCCTGGTGCAGCGTTAAGCATCCTGCCCTGATTACAACCATGTTAGATGAACTGCCTCGACTGCCTTGGCAAACAGTCACTGCTACAGTAAGGAGCAGCATTGTTCTCGATGGGTCGTTTATAGCCAGGGTGATTTGGCTGACCGGTTCACGCTGAGTGATGGGAGGAGAGGGAGAGGATGAGCGAGGGAGAGAGAAAGAAACAGAGAGAGAGAGCAGAGAGAGAAAGAAAGAGAGAGAGAGAGAGCGGAGAGAGAAAGAAAGAGAGAGAGAGAGAGCGGGGTGTGTGTGTGAAAGACCTATGGAAAAAGCACTTCCAATACTCACACACTAACAATAGCACTTCTGTGAGATCGAGGCTATCATCCCCACCATGCTCTCACTTGTTTGTGATATTAAGGTGTCACAGTTTATAAGTGATATTAGTGATTTTGTCCCAGACTTGTTGCTGCACCAGCACATTGCCTAAAACCACTCAAATATTGCTTCACCTCACTTGTTAGGGTCAGGGTTAGTGCTTATAAACAACTTTTCTAACTAATCTAGCCCACTCTACGTGAACAGCAACCAAGGGTAAAACCATATTACAAATTACATGTGAACAAAACGTTGATATGCGATACTGTACGTGAGTAAGTAAGTAGGCTAAGTACATAAGTACGTAAGTAAAGTTTATTTATATAGCAGCTTTCACAGAGCAAAGTCACAAATTGCTTCACAGGAGGAAAATAGTTAACATAAGGCCATCAAATATTAATAAAACGTAAAAACAAAGGACATAAAAACAGAGAAATACAGACACAAGAGGCTCGACAAAGGCCAGTCTGAACAGATGAGTCTTTAGCTGTTTTTTGAAAGTGTCAACAGAGACAGATCTTACTGTAAGTCCAGTGGAAGAGCTTCAAAAAGGCTTGATCACCTTTTGTTTGGAGCCTAGAGAGTGAGGGACAACCAGTAAGCCCCAAGTGTGTGATGGAGTGAATGACTGGACCCAGTAAGCCCTGGTCAGAAGACCTAAATGTGTGATGGAGTGGGTGACTGGACCCAGTAAGCCCTGGTCAGAAGACCTAAGTGTGTGATGAGTGGGTGACTGGACCCAGTAAGTCCTGGTCAGAAGACCTAAGTGTGTGATGAGTGGGTGACTGGACCCAGTAAGCCCTGGTCAGAAGACCTAAGTGTGTGATGGAGTGGGTGACTGGACCCAGTAAGCCCTGGTCAGAAGACCTAAGTGTGTGTGATGGAGTGGGTGACTGGACCCAGTAAGCCCTGGTCAGAAGACCTAAGTGTGTGATGGAGTGGGTGACTGGACCCACTAAACCCTGGTCAGAAGACATAAGTGTGTGATGAGTGAGTGACTGGACCCAGTAAGCCCTGGTCAGAAGACCTAAGTGTGTGATGGAGTGGGTGACTGGACCCAGTAAGCGCTGGTCAGAAGACCTAAGTGTGTGATGGAGTGGGTGACTGGACCCAGTAAGCCCTGGTCAGAAGACATAAGTGTGTGATGAGTGAGTGACTGGACCCAGTAAGCCCTGGTCAGAAGACCTAAGTGTGTGATGGAGTGGGTGACTGGACCCAGTAAGCCCTGGTCAGAAGACCTAAGTGTGTGATGGAGTGGGTGACTGGACCCAGTAAGCCCTGGTCAGAAGACCTAAGTGTGTGATGAGTGAGTGACTGGACCCAGTAAGCCCTGGTCCGAAGACCTAAGTGTGTGATGGAGTGGGTGACTGGACCCACTAAACCCTGGTCAGAAGGCATAAGTGTGTGATGAGTGAGTGACTGGACCCAGTAAGCCCTGGTCAGAAGACCTAAGTGTGTGTGATGGAGTGGGTGACTGGACCCAGTAAGCCCTGGTCAGAAGACCTAAGTGTGTGTGATGGAGTGGGTGACTGGACCCAGTAAGACCTGGTCAGAAGACCTATGTGTGTGATGGAGTGGGTGACTGGACCCAGTAAGACGTGGTCAGAAGACCTAAGTGTGTGATGGAGTGGGTGACTGGACCCAGTAAGCCCTGGTCAGAAGACCTAAGTGTGTGATGGAGTGGGTGACTGGACCCAGTAAGCCCTGGTCAGAAGACCTAAGTGTGTGTGATGGAGTGGGTGACTGGACCCAGTAAGCCCTGGTCAGAAGACCTAAGTGTGTGTGATGGAGTGGGTGACTGGACCCAGTAAGTCCTGGTCAGAAGAGCTAAGTGTGTGATGGAGTGGGTGACTGGACCCAGTAAGATGTGGTCAGAAGACCTAAGTGTGTGTGATGGAGTGGGTGACTGGACCCAGTAAGCCCTGGTCAGAAGACCTAAGTGTGTGTGATGGAGTGGGTGACTGGACCCAGTAAGCCCTGGTCAGAAGACCTAAGTGTGTGTGATGGAGTGGGTGACTGGACCCAGCATATTTAAATGGAAGGTAAAGTTCACATTCCCAGCAGCCCTCCCTGTTTGCCTGATCACAATAATAAAAGCAGAATCACCCGCCGACCGCGGCTCATTCATCACCCACCCGGGCGAGGGCCCTTTGTAAAGGTCGACTTTTAACACCCATTCACATGAAGCGGCCTGTTGGCAGCGCTCACCGTGACGCGGGCCCCTGCACCCCCGGGCGACCCGACAGCAACTCCAGCAAGAGACCCGCTGTGGTCCACACAAAACACATGGGTGACATTTAACAGGTGGCTTCACACAATCACATCAGTCTCCTTACTCCTTTTTGAAGACGCAGAAATGTGTCAAAGGTGTGACATTTACTCAGTGTTATAAGAAGCAGTGAAGAGAGAGGTAGGAGGAGAGAAACAGAGAGAGACAGAGAGGTACTGATGGGAAGAGAGGGCAGAAAGGGGCAGAAAAGAACAGGATATCTGCAGAGAGTGTAAGATCTTGTAAGACCTTTTAATGCTGCCTGAAATCAAAATTTACGACCAATTTAAAAAGCAAATTGAAGAAATAAATCAGCGTGCAAAAAAATACTACTTCTGATTGAACATAGATGGGCAGAACAAGAAAAAGGACATTAACCATTAAAGGGATATGCCAACATTTTTGGAGATTTGCCTATTTGCCATATTCCCGATAGTAGAACTAGAATGTAGTCTCTTAACACAGACGGTTGGCTCTCGCAATTGTCAAATGCTTCCACCTAAACGCCTGTATGTCGAGCTGGGAAAACTTGGTCAAAACAGAAAGGAAAACTCAGTCACCAAAAATACACGTTCCAACAGCGCCAGAAACACTCACATGTACATGTTGTGACTCAAGTACTCACCACGCAATTAAATAATAATAATAAATAATAATGCAAAGTTCAGGAAACCAGTCATTTTCGAAGTAAATACATACCACGAAGTACTGATGACTGCACATAGCGCATGCACCTCCGGCAAACGTGGAAGTAACTTTGGTTCGACCACATTAGTTCTGGCTATGGATTTAATTCGAATGGATTTTAAAACGTTTCCCGTAACTTTGTATTATTTAATTGCGTGGTGAGTACAGGAGTCACAACATGTACATATGAGTGTTTCTGGCGCTGTTGGAATGTGTAGTTTTGGTGACTGAACAGGGCTGTGCTCGTGTACCGTTGACTACCATTCATCTGCTATGTTCACTAGCAGGAGAGGCGCCACACACTTTATACTGCACGCACAGAGAAGAGAAAGGCTTCTACATTCTACTTTTACCATCAAGAATATTGCAAACAGGCGAATCTCCCAAAATGTTGGCGTATCCCTTTAAGGGAGGTCCAACTGTGTTTTTAAAATAATTGCATTTAAGATTTTGATACTTTTTCAACTGAACTCATTTATTGTATGACTTTTTAAGAACTGTGGATACCCTGGAGAGAGAGAAACTGACTTGATTTGATGAAAGAGAGAGAATCAGAGAGAGAGAGGGAGGGAGAGGGAGGGGGAGAGAGAGAGAGAGAGAGAGAGAGAGAGAGAGAGAGAGAGAGAAGAGTTAACCTTGTCCATCATGTGTTTGTTGGCAACACAGTTCAGGTTTAGGTCCAAATGCCAGCCCATATTTTAGTTTGGCGTTGCTGCTCCCCCGGTGGAGGGAGGACGGATGACGGCCTGCTACTGTAAATACACTGAAAGGGCAGAGAGGAAAACATGGAGGCTGCAGACACCTGGGTGATGTCGTCTCTCCAGCCTCCGCATGCTCTGATCATGTGACCAGTCAACCCCCCTCTCACTCCCAACTCCTCAAATAGCGCTCAACAGTGACCGCCCACTTTTTCTCAGCTCCCGTTCCATCAGATAAGTCCCCATTCATTTTCTTCATAGACATTTAGAAAAATCCTTATATAGTACGAGTTTTAAGCCTCGTTTTAAGATCGAATCGTGGAGCAAAAACATATTTTTTACACCTTTTTATTTTTGCTCCAAGTTAAATGTTTTATGGTCAGTCACGATTCAGCAGGTGCCTGGTTGGCTTGGTTCCAGGCTTAAAAACTCATTATATATAATATATATAGCCCCCTATATATATATATATATATATATATATATATATATATATATATACAGTATATATACACACATACATACCTGGATATATGATAAAAAATATATAAGGATTTTTTAAAAATGTCTATGGAGAAAGTGAATGGAGAATTCTCTGATGGAAGGGGAGCTGAGAAAAAGTGGGCGGTCACTGTTGAGCTCTAAACTGATGACCCTTGGCGTCACTTTTTAACACACTGGGTACCCCTTTTTCCTATTTTTTAACACACTGGGTACCCCTTTTTTGTATTTTTTAACACACTGGGTACCCCTTTTTTGTATTTTTTAACACACTGGGTACCCCTTTTTCCTATTTTTTAACACACTGGGTACCCCTTTTTTGTATTTTTTTATAACATGCTGGGTAGTCCAACAGACTTCTATACAACTCCCACAACGTCTGATATCGACACCACGAGAGTGTGACAATTATAACATTGGCCAGTGTAAGGGTGTTGTGGTCGGCATGGCGGATGTAAAGTTTGCCTTCGATGCCGACGACTGGGGTTCAATTCCCAGCATTTTCAAAGTAGCTTACATTTCAACCATAAGCCACATTTAAAATTTTAATGAACGTTGGTCTTACTCAGCCCATTTTTATTTGCCTAAACTTCACCATAACCTCAATCCTAACCTTAATCAAACTTGTTTTACTTGCAGTCAAGAGAAGGTGAGTTGCCCCAAGGCAATCTAGTATGAATGACACACGCACACACACACACACACACACACACACACACACACACACACACACACACACACACACACACACACACACACACACACACACACACACACATTTTTTGTTTTTTTGTCTTTGTTCTAATCATTTTACACAAATACAAACTAATATGTAAAATTGATACAAGTTAACTATTGTTATCTTGCATTTGCTGTTACTTGTTGTTATGTATATTTCTTGTCTTTAGGTGAGATTTCAAGATAAACCCGTAGTGGGTTTCTATCTCACCTGCACATGTTTTTTCTTATTTCTTTGTATACATTTTATTTTCTGTTGAAAATGTTTGCTTCTAAAATGTGCAAATAAACAAACAAACAAACACACACACACACACACACACACACACACACACACACACACACACACACACACACACACACACACACACACACACACACATTTTTTGTTTTTTTGTCTTTGTTCTAATCATTTTACACAAATACAAACTAATATGTAAAATTGATACAAGTTAACTATTGTTATCTTGCATTTGCTGTTACTTGTTGTTATGTATATTTCTTGTCTTTAGGTGAGATTTCAAGATAAACCCGTAGTGGGTTTCTATCTCACCTGCACATGTTTTTTCTTATTTCTTTGTATACATTTTATTTTCTGTTGAAAATGTTTGCTTCTAAAATGTGCAAATAAACAAACAAACAAACACACACACACACACACACACACACACACACACACACACACACACACACACACACACACACACACACACACACACACACACACACACACACTGACACCAGCAAAATCACAGGATAAGTATTCAAAAGCATGGTTTCTTAACCCAGGGGCCCCCAAACCTTTTCATGTCAAAGAGAAAGCAGTTGAAAAGCATGGGTCCAGTCACCAGTGTATCACCAAAACAAACAGAGTGCACCGACCTTTCCAGACGCTCAGAGAGGTTGTCTGCCAGGTCAAAAGACGGAGCTTTGTACACATCTGACAGCTCCAACTTCTTCAAGAAGCCCTTCCTCAGCAGTGGTGACGTCCACCTGCAGAAAAAACCACACACATTATTATAATGTGCCAGCACTTTGTAGCAGAAAAACCACACACATTATTATAATGTGCCAGCACTTTGTAGCAGAAAAACCACACACATTATTATAATGTACCAGCACTTTGTAGCTAGACCCCAACTGCAAAGATGCATTATCTATAGCTTACAATATACTGTAATATAGAAAGTATTTTGCGATAAGGTTTAAAATCTAGTTGTGCAGATAGACGGCATTCATTCCAAGTATATTTGGACTCAAATAGATTTTCTTCATACTGTTGACAAGGTGTCCTAGTGTAACCAAAATAAGATATATAGAAATAATACATTTTCATGTCATTAATTATTAATGGAACAAATGTCAATGTCAATAATATTAATGATTAATATATTGAGACATTTGAAGATATTTGAAAGTTTATATGAACTGGGCAATTGGGTCAGTGTATCGACTGACAGTTTTTGTAAACTGGTGTTAGCTAGTTCATTGTAATATAAGTGATTGGTGTTAGCTATAGTTCATTGTGTGATTCCTGAGGCTGGACAGTCGGGCTAACGGACAGCAGTGAAGACACTGTTGGTTCCTGAGACCAAGAAAAAAATCCTTTCTTTGTGATGTCATATTCTATCTTAAGAAAATGTGACAAAGAACTATAGTAATCCGATAATACATTTTAGTGTCACAAACGTCTTGCAGCTAGAGGTCAAAGTAGCCCAGTAAACCACATAAATGTATTCTGTAGGCTACTGTAGTAGGTTAAGAAGATAGACATTGCAAACTCACGATGTCACGATTCAGTAGGCCTATTAGTGATTTATGATTATATTCTTCTTTATTTCAATATCAATATCAATTATATATTTGTATGTACTAATTGATTATTCACTTGGCAACGTGGCAAACGTTCAGAGCGATCGTCATAACTGAGTGGAAAGTCGTCGGCACAAGGCACATTTGGCGCACCATTTTAAAGCCCGCTATGTAGGCTACACATGTTAGGCACGAATTAACGACAAATCACTTGCATCACTAACAGTTCCTACATCATTCATTACTGTAGTAGTGGGAAGGACAAGCTCACTCTCTATATAGACTGCTGCTGTCATTTCCTTTGGAAGCATAACAGGACATGAGGGCAGTAAAATTGGGTAAAATTGAATTCCCGAGCGAGTTTAACCATGTCATTCAGAAAACAGCAGGTTACGAAATGAGTTTAAACTTTTCATTGTAGGATAATGTCCTCGCAACGCAATCCACCTAGGCTACATCTTCTCGCACCTGTCCGCCTGGCCTTAAGTTTGTGCGCCGCTTCAAAGTCCCAACTAGTAGGCTATATTGGGCCTATACCATTCATTCCCCCCAGCAAAACCTCCAAATATGCAGATCCACCAAAGCAAAGTCGCAATGAAAATTATTTTGACTGACAACAAGATTAGATGAATGTGTGAATTTCTATCGGTTGGTCAAGGAGGGTGACTGACAGCCGGGCAGATAACATTTCTTACCAGAAGAAATATTTGGAGAGGAAGTTCGCATCTTCCACGGGTGACTTCTGCATCCTAAGTGCGCCGCCAGTTTGGTTTCTCTGCACCTGAGTTCCCGTGCGCGTCGCTCACATTTGGGTGTCCCCTGATGGGTGCTCCGGTCCCACACACAGCCTGTGTTATTATCCTCCACCTTGTTGCGCCTCCAGTAAATATGATGTCACTGCGTAGTTATCTCCCTCCCAAACCGAGAGAAGTATCCACTCCTCTCCTCTCCTCTGTGCGCGTCTCCTGCTCTGCTCTGGGTTGTTGCGCGCTCTCTCTCTGCTCCTGTTGTCCTCTCTCTCCCAGTGTGTGTGACAGACAATGTGAGGACAGGGACAGGCCATCCTTTATGGACTCCCCAAAACGCGTCATTTCCACACAGACGAGCCTCGGGTTGCATACTGTGACAACAAGACGACGCAGAAACCACGTGGATCCACTTCAGAGACAGATAGTATATGTGGGGGCGATGTAGCGGGCATCCAGCCCCCCCATCCCCCAGCAGAGCAAGGAATAGTTTTTCAACTCACAAAATAAACTCAGGACCAAACCAAAATCTCCATCTCTGTTGCCTCTGGGATGAATTCATAAAATGAGGGTTCTTGGGGCCCTAAACGTATTCTCTATGTGGGGGGTCTGGGACATTTGAGACCCACTATGTCAAATAAGGAAAATGCATAGTAAATAATAAATAATAATAAATAATGTTATAATAATAATACTGTAACAACGTTGGAACATCAGAACAAAGCACTTTAAAAATGCACATTAACAAGTGATAATAAAATACATAAAAAATTGTAGACTATGATGGGGTCAAAAAAGAGGGGAAATCAACAAAACCATCAACGTAATTGAGTCTAAAAGGTGTAGCCATAAATAAGCCAAGTGATATGAATAAGCTGCTGTGGCTCTTTGGACCTGTTGTGAATGCAGAGCCATGCTTCCCAGCTGCCCACTGTGTGAACCTTCGCTGCAAACATCCAAAAGCCTCCCTATCATGCAGAAAGCAGCAGAAACTGTTCCTCTGGACTGGAAACTTTTGTATCAGCTTCAGGTTACGGACAGTCTCGGGCGAGGGCAGATCAAACCTGCAGACATTCCATTAGGGAACAGAGATAAAAATATGAAGAAGCAGTCAAGCCTTTGGTTCCCGCGGCATCGCAACCCACAAACGGGAGTCTTATCAAATATGACCGCTCATCACTGTCAACACTGATACCGGAGCTACTGACAGTATGAAAAATGTAAATATAAATAAAAGCTGTGTGAATTTGGCTCCTATTGCTTCTCATGGTCATGGGTTCGATTCCCTCAGTGGCCGTGGGCCCTTGAGCATGAGACTGAATGTAATCCAAATGTACTGCAGCTGCTTACAGGCAAAACAGGCATCTATGCATATTGTGGTATCACTTGTTTTCCCTATCTATTAAGAGAAAGGTCCGTGGACTTCAGGAGGCTTATATCTACGATTTCCTTTATGATTTAGAGAATTTAACAACACTGTTTTAGTACAGAAAAGCGCTCTAGAAAAAGTCATGGAGGGACACTTGGAAAAATTCAAAACAGCTGATTGCATCTGGGCCTCCCTATAGTGTTAAGCTGGGTGGATCTCTGTGCACGTTCAAGTGACAAGTGCAGCTGTGTCAGTGAATGAATTTAGTGCAGAATGCTCGCTGCATTTCCTGCTCCTCACCGAGTTTATTTGGACCTGATCATCGGCTCTTGTGTGTTAATGTGTGTGTATGTGTGTGTGTGTGTGTGTGTGTGTGTGTGTATGTGTGTATGTGTGTGTGTGGGTGTGTGTGAATGTGTGAGACTGACTGACTGCTTATCACAAGCTTATCACAAGCATGTCTCAAAGGGCTTTACGTAGCATCATATTTTAAACACGATTTGAGACGGACAAGCCCGTCTTTATTGTCATACGATCACAATCAACACATGCACGGAGGGCCACAACACACACATGCTGACGGTGGCCGGTGAAATTTGTCCTCTGCATTTAACCCATCCTGGCTTTGTCCTTTCCTCCGGGGGGCAGGCCAGGAGCAGTGGTCGCTTTTCTCGTACAGCGCCCGGGGACCAATTTCGGATGTTGTCGTCACTGGTCGGATGACGATCTGATCTTCTGCATGTTTTTAATGGGGGGGGGGGGTTATATACGGAGCAACCCCCTGGGGGAGCACGGGGAGAACATGCAAACTCCACACAGACAGAAAGGCCCTTACGACGAGATACCCCACCTGGGCAGTAGGCACTGAAGATATGGGGGGAACACAACCACAGCGCCCACAGTGTCCCAGGTGAGAATCGAACTCAGGACCTTCTGACTGCGAGGCGACAGCTCTACCACTGAGCCACCGTGATATATACATACTACATCACACACACACACACACACACACACACACACACACACACACACACACACACACACACACACACACACACACACACACACACACACACACACACACACACACACACACACACACACACACACACACATTTATTAATATCTTTGTGCAGGTGGATGAGGGCGGACCAAAGAGATTCTTACAGTGTAATACAGTGTGTAATGAGCCGTACTGTATTGTACCCATTCTGCAATCTGTTAAATAAAGTTTTCATTCATTCATTCACAGAACATGTGGACATCTTTCCTCGAGGCCCGGCTTGTGTGTGGCTTTCCTGAGGAGTCGCTCTATTTTAACCCTCTTCAAGACGTCTACGTGCTGCACGCCGAGGACCGGCATGACACCAGAGCCTACGCTCTTTTCACAAGCAGCTCTTTTCCCTCCCTGTATCATCAGCAGCCAAGCATCAACTTACAGAGTTATACTTTACATTCCACGTGGCTCTCACTGGAAATGATTATAAGCCCAGCATTTCTTCCAAGAATAAAAACATTTTGGGGGGTACGGTGGTGCAGTGGTAAGCGCTGTCGCCTCACAACTCGAAGGTCCTGGGTTCGATTCCCACCTGGGACGCTGTGAACACTGAAGGAATGCGTGCCCGTCCGCATGTCCTCGAGTGCCCACCGCCCAGGTGGGGTCGTCAAAAGGGCCTTTCTGTGTGGAGTTTGCATGTTCTCCCCATGCCTCCCGGGGGTTTCCTTCATATAGGAACCCCCTTCACCAAAACATGCAATATCCTGGTTGCTAATGTGGTCCCTCCTCTGGTCGTTAAGGGCGCCTGTTCAGAGGGAGGGGAACTGGTTGGAATAGCGTGAACCTCCCACGTGCTATGTCCTACCGGTGAAGCTTCCCCTGTCAGGTGAAAAGAAGCGGCTGGCTAACTGCCCATGTCTCGGAGGAAGCATGGAGCCAGTTTCGGCTCTTCCCAGATCGGCAGAGGGTGGAGTAGCAACCAGGATAAATAAATTAAACTAGCACTAATGGGGGATAAAAATGGGATAAAAAATCGGGGGGGGGGGACAAAAAAAAACATTTTAAAACATCTAAAATCAGTTAATATATGTGTGTGTGTGTGTGTGTATATATACAGTATATATATATATACTGTACTGTATAAATATACGCCAGTGGTTCTAAAAAAAATCACATCAAAGACCCCTAAACTAATGCTGATTAGACCATGGACCCCCATTTGATAGGATTTTGTCCCATGGACCCCCCATCTGATAACATTTGCTTTTAGATGTTTTACTACAGAAAGTGTATGAAAACCATGACCAAAATAGTAATGTGCTACAGATCCTGCCAGTGAAGGTCCCCACTGTCAGGTGAAAATAAGCGGCTGGCAACTGTGCATGTGTCGGAGGAAGCATGCTGCTGCTAGTCTACCCAGATCGGCAGAGGGGTGGAGCAGCGGCCATGACAGCAGGCAGAAATTGGCCAAGTATAATTGGGGAGAAAAATGGGAGAAAATCAGAAAAAATAATAATAAAAAAAATTACACAAAATATAGATCAAAATGACTAGAAACCAGATATCAGTGCACTGTAATATGAACATGGAAATATTGTTATTGTGTTAATGAGGAACAGGCAACAATTGGCTATACGCCTGCTGTAACCAACACATATAGGTCTGAAATGAGGATTACAGAGCTGTTTTTTGTATGTCCTCCTGAGGAGCATGCCCCCTGACTGTGAGTTGATCTTGATTAACAGCATCAGCTGAAATGTCAAATGTAATCATTAGGTTGTGTGAGGACTGAGGCAAGACTGTCTGGCCTTGACAGAGGAAAGAGCGACACCTGTTGGTCATCCTCTGCAGCAGCCAAACTGATTTACCGGAAGTCAGATAAATGGCCCCCACTGGATACAAGATAAAAGCCATAATGCCTTTTGCTGGCTTGCTTATATAAAGCACCTCACAGTAGCAAAAGTGCTTAACGTCCATTTCTGCCTACTGACTACACAGGGAACAGACCAATGTGTTAGCTTCACGCTTTACAGCCAAAATTCATCACAATCAATTTTATACTCTCATTTTAGGACCCACGGGGACTGTAACCTTTGTTCACTGGCATCATGTTCATTCAAACTGTCCACGATTTGCCTGGGTCCAGACCTTCCAATCCGCTCACTTCACTGAGTTGTAACGAGTTGACTATTCAGTCTGATATCATGGATATAGAGAGTATGTCCCTGATACTTTAGTTCTCTCCACAAAGGATTTGGCGGCATGGTCCGTTTCTGTATTACAGCTCATGGCTCATGGCTCATGGCTCATGGCTCATGGCATAGGTATGAGGCCTAGTTAAGGTTATGGTTAACCCTCTCCCTTGATTTAACCATACACTTTGGTGAATTTTTGTGTCCCATCCATCACCATTTTTGGATGCTCCATGCACGTCACTGGTCTCCTGTAGCCTACAGAACAGTAATGAGGGTTTCCAACTTCCAATCCATTTGGTGACCCAGTGCCGGGGCCCTCGTTAATGTTTTACTTGCACCCGTGTTACTTCCTGCCTTTTAGACACAAAATGGGTGAATCGGGTGGGAAGTGAAAAAGGCTAAATGAGGGCCAGAGTCCACATGCTCAGGCAGACTCTTGGCCCTCTGTAGCACAGGGTTGGAGGCAGGGCCGTAGCCAGAGTTCCGAAACAGGGGAGGTCCAGCAAGGGGAGGCGGATTCGGCGGCGCCCTAAAGAAATTGAGTTTTTTTTCCCCCCTTTTTAAGCCATATTTAGAGTAATATATCATTTTAAATCAACATTAGGATTATACTGTTGTGATGTCATTATTCAGTATATTCTCTTTCATGTCACCACCTGCTCAGCTCTCCTGTCAACATAATTGTAACTAACAAACACAAACTGTTTTAGCCAAATTCATATCAAAATGACACCTACAAACACAGGTACACAACCCAAGCCGTACACAACACACAAAGTTACTTAGACAGACTAGACACTTACTTTCTTGGTTGTTGCTAAAAAATCTGTCAGTGTGTGTCACTCACTGTCTGTCGTTCACTCGCTCACTGTCTCGCAGCTCGCTCACCTTCAATTATCTCGCCAGGCAGACAGACAGTCATCACTCACCACCATGCTGCTGCTCTCTCAGAATCAAGTTACCGCGGACGCGGCGTCAGATGACTTCCTGCCTGACCTGCCTTTCGTTTCAAAATAAAAGCGATCCCGTGTTTTTCATGCTTTTCCTGTTTTCCATGCAGATTGTTTTATTTTTTTACAATCTTCGTTCTCAGGACACTCTACAATTTTCTGTTCCCAAAGTCCGAACTGAATTGGGGAAGAAAGCTTTTAGGTTCTCTGCACCCACCGCATGGAACAGTCTGCAGTCTGATCTTAAACTTAATAGCTTAGTAACCTTAAATGGTTTTAAGGCTATGGTAAAATCTCTTGAGAACAGGCTGTCTGTATGCAAATGTTTTATTTGATCATTTTAATGTTTTTCAATTGTATGTGTTTATGTGTTTGTTTGTTGTTAACTTTGTGTTGCTGCTGTTTCTTGGCCAGGTCTCTCTTGTAAAAGAGATCTTTGATCTCAATGGGACAAACCTGGTTAAATAAAGGCTAAAAAAAAAAAAAATCTCTGAAATATTAAAAAAATCTCTGAAATATTAGGGGAGGTCCGGACCTCCCCGTTCTCATAGCTAGCTACGGCCCTGGTTGGAGGCCACTGCTCAACATCCTGCCTCTGATATGAACCTGACCTCACCTGTCACCTGAAGGACTGCAGCTAGCCTGCCACCTGTCACTGCAAACAACGCAAATGGCATTATTTGCATTATTTGCATTGCGTACACTGGCACAGCACAATGCACATTGTCCAGTTACTTGAACAATGGTCCCAATTTCTTTGGTTTTTTATTATTATTGTTATATATCATGTGCATCTATCGGCCCTTTGTACAACTGTTCTCAATGTGTGGTCCGGGGACCACCTATAGGGGGTCCTTGTGGGGCTTCCAGGGGGTCCAAAACAGATCAAGTGTTAAACTTCACCAGTATTTATTTTACAATAAGTGAACAATTGGAGAATGTAGAAGAATGGCTGTGTTGATGATCATAGTTTCACTCTGTTATCTCTCTAGTCATGACATTTTGGACAAAAACACTCTCATATTTGGACAAAATCTCGTCAAATGGGGGTCCATGGTTTTAATGTGGACTAAATTAGGGCTCCTCCTCCTCGGTATGAAAAAGGTTGAGCATCACTTTAGTTTTTTTAGTTTTTTTTGCGATGCCCTGAAGAGACATTTAACGGTGACGTCACATGCCCGCGCGCGCAGGTGTAGATGCATTGGCGGCGGACAAGTTTAGAAACAAAGTGAACCGCCTGTAAGCAGTGCAACAACTCGACATTGAACCACACTGTACCTAAAAACAGATTAAAACACATAACAGGAGGAGAAGAGGAAGACTTTTAGACGCGGAAGAAGAAGGAAAAGAAGATTAAAGAAAAGAAAGAGGAAGTCGTGGGATACGAACCATGGAGCAGCAAACTGGAGCCATGTGCAGCAGCGAGGAGTACAATCTTGGTGGCTTCCCTGCTGGAGATGAAAGCGACTGCAGCGACGATGCAGGCTGGGATATCGGCAACTCAAAGTCTTCTCACAACAACCAGGTAACCTGATAACAACGACGATACAAGTGTTAAAATGCTTCTTGCTAAAAATTGAAGACAATGCTAGCAGCAGCAACGAAATGAGACTCAGTCATTAACGCTAACATTAGTAATAGCTAACCTAGTCAGCACCACCCCCCCTACTAGTAACTCGTGTGTCAGTTAGCTAACCCTAACTTTGGTAGGCCTACACGCTAAATAAATGCACTATATCTGGGCATCTCTCGTTTTGCCTTCAGTGTCGGCTTTGTAAAACAAATAGGCTACTACGTTTGTTCTGTTCATAATATTAGTTTCGGTGACTCAGCCTCACGTCATCATTCCTGTCAGAATCACTACTAGTCTAGGGAAAATAAGGTTTGACCTTAAACTAATTGCAACATAATTTATTTTCACATTTTTATGTTTATATTGATACCCGAAACACTGTAGTAAAAATCCCAGAAAATCCCATTAGTGGAAGTATGTTAAAATGACGTTTTTTTTTAAATGGCTGCCATTATTAAAATTGTGGCCATATCTTGACTCCAACTAGACCTAGAATTACAAATTTGGTGTCTATTTCCACATTTCTGGGGGCAAGGAATCCACAGAAATGGTTGTTGAGTCTCTAAGTAGAACAGATTTTTTTTCCTCATGTAGTATGATGTAGTCGTAAATACAACATGGCATTTCTCGCAATGTTAGCTACAACTTCGTATTTGTTAATCATACACATTTTGAGTGATACCCTTGAGCATATTGAAGTGCTTGCCATTGGAGAAAAAAAAATTGTTGTTTCATATTTCCAATTAAAAAAGTGTTACGGTAATTAATTTATTCCCTCAGTGTCTCTAAAAGTGTCTGGAAATACATAAAAAATGAGCACATCTATCTATCTAAGGGAGCTAGGGCTCTGTCTGTTTGTCTGTCTGTCCCACTGATGACATCATCAGTGATGTCATAAATCCACTCACTCTCACACACAAAGTCTCAGTGATGTCATCAGTGATGTCATAAATTGTGACATCATCAGTGATGTCAGAGGCATTGTGATATCAGTCATGTCATAAGAGGTTGTGATGTCATTAGTGATGTCATAAAAGCAGTTGTGACATCATCAGTGATGTTACTTGAGCAATTGTGATGTCATCAGTGATGTCATAAATCCTTCCTGGCTGAGGCTATATAAGTGGTGGAAAACACAGCATACAAGTCAGTGTGGTACAGTGACACATCTGAAGGAATGGCTGTTCAAGCAGGACATGGTGACAGGCGGCTCTATCATGCCGTCAGGGCAGGAGACCTGGACACACTGAGGAGCCTGATGCAGGAAGACCACTTCAGAAGGCGGATCAATGAGAAGCGTCTTTACGGGTGTTGGTCGACCCCTCTGCTGATCGCAGCCTGGCTGGGTCATGCTGCCTGTGTGCACTACCTGATCACACAGGGAGCACAGGTAGACCTAGCTGGTGAGAATAACTGGATGCCTCTCCACTGTGCCGTGTGCCACGGTCACCTGGACTGTGTCCGGATCCTCCTGGAGGCCGGGGCCGACCCTAACAGAAACATAGACGGCTCACACACCCTGACGACCCCTCTCCACATCAGTGCTGCACACAAACACCTGGGCTGCTTCCACCTGCTGCTCCAGGCTGCTGGCGTTCTGACCCGTGATGTGGCTTCTCACCTGCTGGAGTGGGTGCTGCGTAACAGGTGCAACATGGCCTTCGTCCAGCTGCTGCTGGACCACGGTGCTGACCCGGCCCTGGTGACAACAGAGCAGGCACAGCTGGAGGAGAGGGCGGATCCTGAGGCTCTCAGGGTCTTTCTGGAGGCCAAGAGATGTCCTCGCAGTCTGGCCCATTATTTATTATGCCTCCGCCGGCGATAGCCAGGCCGGAGGCATGATCCGGGTTGTCCGTCCGTACGTACGTACGTCCGTCCGTCCGTACGATGTTTGTTAACGCAATGTTTGTTAACGCGATATCTGAGGAACGCCTGGACGGAATTTCATCAAATTTGTCTCAAACATCGACTTAGACTCAAGGATGATCTGATTAGATTTTGGTGGTCAAAGGTCAAAGGTCAAGGTCACTGTGACCTCTCGAACGCCATTTTCAAGCTTGTTAACGCGATATCTCAGGAATGCCTTGACGGAATTTAATCTAACTTGTCTCAAACATCGACTTGGACTCAAGGATAAACTGATTAGATTTTGGTGGTCAAAGGTCAAAGGTCAAGGTCACTGTGACCTCTCGAACGCCATTTTCAAGCTTGTTAACGCGATATCTCAGGAATGCCTTGACGGAATTTAATCAAACTTGTCTCAAACATCGACTTGGACTCAAGGATGAACTGATTAGATTTTGGTGGTCAAAGGTCAAGGTCACTGTGACCTCTCAAACGCCATTTTCCAGCTTGTTAACGCGATATCTCATGAATACCTTGACGGAATTTCATAAAATTTGCCTCAAACATCTACCTAGACTCAAGGATGAACTGATTCGATTTTGGTGGTCAAAAGTCAAAGGTCAAGGTCACTGTGACTTCTCAAACGCCATTTTCAAGCTTGTTAACTCATTCACTGCCAATATCTGACTGGCATTTTTGGCACAGGCCAAGTATTTCCATAATGTTTGGTCATCTTTCAAGACCCACAGTAAATTCTGTACTAGGACTACAGTGATGTCCAATACCTCGAAATGAAGATCTAAGTCTCTACTTTCACCCCCAAAAAGAAAGTTAGCTTTTAGCATGTTCTGTACTCTACTTATAACCCTTTTTATACACCCCATGTTCACCAAAAAAGCCTGTCTGGGAAGAGAAAAGGGAGAAAAAAGCATTTTTGTAAAAGGGCACAATCTCAGGCATAACTCACTCTCAATTCTTTTATTTTGAACTGTATTGACATCAGACATGTAAATATTATTCGTTAGGACACAAATGACAAAATATATATATATATATATATATATATACACACATGAAGTGCTTTTTTTTTACATTCAACAATACAGTTTACTCGGTGTGAGTGTGCAGACAGACAGACAGACAGACAGACAGACAGACAGACAGACAGACAGACACACCGACAGACAGACAGACAGACAGACAGACACACCGACAGACAGACAGACAGACAGACAGACAGACACACACACACACACACACACACACACACACACACACACACACACACACACACACACACACACGATCCCCCTTTTAGATTTCTAACCCAACATAGGATAAGCAATAACCACGCCCTGTGGCGCTGGGATTGGCCAGGAGCAACACTGGAGGGCGAGCAGCCCAGCGATTTCATGAACCAACTGAAGAGCTCTTGAGAAGGACAGCGGGCTGCTGTGAGTGCCTTCTGCCCGCTGCTGCCTAGCTGTTCCTGTGTTTATTTTGATTTGTTCTGGTACACCGTCCTCGTCCATGTCTCCCTGTCATATCTATGATCGTTCCCGTTTTCCCCTCGGCTATTCAACACGTCCTCACCGCCCTCGCAAACTGATCGATCATTTCCTCATTCCTCCGATGATCAAACACATCTCTTGATTACTTTCTCCCGTTTTCTCCTGGCTGGCACAGAGGAAGGCGACTCCAGCTCGGCGTTTCAATTGCGTTTCTCCTGTCTGCACAAGGAAGCGTTACCCGTTCTCTGCTTTTCCTCATGCTCAATTTCAAAACAACAGCTGCGGTATGTGTTTGATCGCGTGCTGTCGGCTACCCTTTGAAGGCAGGGACCTGTGTCTGTGTGACAGGCTGGGCAAGTGTTTGCTGCAGGCGCTGCACCAATAAAAACAAAAACACGTCAAACACGTCCTTGGCGGGGAAGGCCATTGCTGATAACACGTCAAAGACGTCATTGGCGGTGAATGATTTAACGTGATATCTCAAGAATGCCTTGACGGAATTGAATCAAACTTGTCTCAAACATCAACTTGGACTCAAGGGTGATCTGATTAGATTTTGGTGGTCAAAGGTCAAAGGTCAAGGTGAGCTCTCGAACGCCATTTTCAAGCTTGTTAACGCCATATCTCAGGAATGCCTTGACGGAATTTAATCAAACTTGTCTCAAACATCGACCTGGACTCAAGGATGAACTGATTACATTTTGGTGGTCAAAGTTCAAGGTCACTGTGACCTCTCACACACCCAATTTCCAAGCTCTGTAACGCAACATCACAGGTGCGACTTGACGGAATTTCTTCCAATTTGCCTCAAATGGCGATTTGGACCCCAGAATGAACTAATGGCGGAAGCATAAGTCCGCGTTGCGGTCGTTCTAGTTTTCATTTATAGATTTAGTTCTTCAGTGACTGTTTCAAACAACTCCAGGAGGAGCAGATATTATATACCAGCTATACCTAATGATGTGATGTCACTTGAGCAATGACAACATCAGTGATGTCATCAGTGATGTCATCAATGATGTCATCAGTGATTATGTCATCAATGATGTCATCCTTTCTGGCTGAGCAGACTGGGTGGGTGATGTCATAGTTGTTGCTGTCATGTCATCGGTAATGTCATACATGCCAACGTATAAATAAACAATTTTTCAGTCTATCTCTGTCTGCCTCCACTGTCCCTACTCTCTCCGCTTCTATGTTCAACTGCCATGTACTTAACCTGCTGCCTTCTGCCCCAGCCCTGTCATGAACGGCAGTGTTCTAATCTAAGCAGACTGGATTGCATGCAGCAGATGATAGAAAGCTCATCCATAAGAGACTTGAGACTTGACTTGGACTTGTGACTAAAGACTTGAGACGCGACTTGGACTATAGCTAAAAGACTTGAGACTTGCCCGGCCACGACCCCTTGCTGCGCAGCAGCTATAATTTATGTTTTGTTTTGTTATGTTACAGTATGTTTGGTAGGGCTTTTCTCTAGCCCCGCCCCTTTCCTGACCACCCCCCCCCCCCCCCACCTCCCACATACACTCCCCCCGATACACGCGTCCATGCCCCCTACCCACCTCTCGAATCCAGACTCTCTACGACCTTCCTATCCCTAGCAACGGACCCTTTTCCCTAGCCCCGCCCCCTCCATTGAGCCGACCCGGATCAGATCCGCCCCAAAATGTAATAGGTTCTTCCTTGGCCCATGCTACACCCTTCCACCAAGTTTCATGAAAATCGGCCCAGTAGTTTTGCCGTAATCCTCCTGCTAACAAACGGTCAGACAAACGGCACCGAAAACATCACCTCCTTTGTGGAGACGATGCCAATTTTGACAATGTTCCACTACTGGGATTTTCTGGGATTTTCAGTATGTTAAATTGGAAGGTTTCAAGAGCTGAATACAACACAAATCATTTCTGTTGCAATTAGTTTAAGGTTGGGTCATTTTTTCTCACAGATTCCCTAGACTATACGCCCAATCCTGATAGCTTGGTGAGTATCAAGCTAGGACATGCTCGAGCAAGGCAGGCACCGCGCGAGGCAGACCTCCGCAGATCGCGCGCTCTAGGCTTTCATCGTCAGAGCGCTGATTAGCGCTGCTTACAGCACCGCTGTTACATTGTACAGTAGTCTGGATGGTAAAAGAAAAACCTCGCTCCGTGACTTCCGGCTATGGCCGGAACGTGGGAACCAAAGTGCTGTACTGTAATGTTATGGATCCGGCAAGTTTCTTCAAGTACTTCTTTGAATATTTTGTTTGGTATGGCCATGCTTCTTATTTTTTCTCCAACTCGTAGTGACTAGTCTGGGCACCTTTCACCCCGCTTTTTGTCATGGGGGCGTAAACCACGGAACCAGAATGAACACCAGAAGGACGTGCGCCAAAAAACGTATTTGTTGCCGTTAGCTTGACGTCTCTTTCCTCGATTAATTGTCTGATGCAAAGCTTCTGTATTGGCTTAAAAGATGTGAGATTGTGAATCCGCAATGTTTCTACAAGAACTTCTTCAAAAAGTTTGTTCGGTACGTCCATCTTTTGTTTTGTTGTTTGCCGTTCTGATACTTGTGTCAAATT
>NC_139645.1:16046017-16056017 GCF_964638095.1 Poromitra crassiceps | reverse complement strand
ACCTTCCCTACGCAACCTCACACTTTTCCATTCAGGAAATCCTGATCCATTTTTACCTCTTCTAACTTTCCTTATTGTTTCTTTTTGACGCACAAAGGTTTCATCACAACGTATGATGCAAAAGTTTCAACCAGGTTGAAGTTTGGGTGGAAGCTTAGGTGCAGCTGCAGCACCCAAACACCAACCACTGTGCTTCAGTATTGTTGTTGTTGTTGTTTTATAGTAGACAGTAGAGAAAGACAAGGCAGTTTGGCTCAGAGAGGTGGATGACATCTAACGAAGGTCCCAAGATGATTGGCTGAATATTTCGAACCCAAGTTAAATAAAATGCACAATAGCCATTCTGGGCCACCAGGGTGCGCCCCCTGCCCCAGTGTCATGAAAGTTTTGTTCATATACAACAAACTAGGGTTGGGGATAATCTGCTTAGTTCACGATACAATTTGATTTGATATAATATAATATAATATAATATAATATAATATAATATAATATATAAAAGTCTAATGACAACAAAGTGTGACTGTGCAGAATTAGGTTCTTCTGAGACACACATCTTTCTAGCGATGGCATTAGCTGCAATGTAAACAACAATGTAAAAGCCATCACAAAGTGATGATAATAGGGGGGTACGGTGGTGCAGTGGTAAGCGCTGTCGCCTCACAGCTAGAAGGTCCTGGGTTCGATTCCCACCTGGGACGCTGTGAGCGCTGAAGGAGTGCGTGCCCGTCCGCATGTCCTCGAGTGCCCACCGCCCGGGTGGGGTCGTCAAAAGGGCCTTTCTGTGTGGAGTTTGCATGTTCTCCCCGTGCCCCCTGGAGGTTTCCTTCATATAGGAACCCCTCACCAAAACATGCAACATCCTGGTCACTGATGTGGTGCCTCCTCTGGTCGTTCGGGGCGCCTGTTCAGAGGGAGGGGAACTGGTTGGAATAGCGTGATCCTCCCACGTGCTATGTCCTACCGGTGAAGCTTCCCCTGTCAGGTGAAAAGAAGCGGCTGGCTAACTGCCCATGTCTCGGAGGAAGCATGGAGCCAGTTTTGGCTCTCCCCAGATCGACAGAGGGTGGAGCAGCAACCAGGATAAATAGATAAAAAATTTGTACTAACGGGGGATAAAAAATCTGGGAAAAAATATTAAGAAAAAAAGTGAGGATAATAGCATTTGGATGGAGAACCTGTGAAACTGTGCTGGTGTGAAACCTGAAAGCCATGGCCCCACACAGCAGCACAGCAGCTGGCAGAGCAGACAGCCAGCGTCGCTGTTGTCACATCATCAGACATTTATTTCCCAGAAGGCCATCTGTCTGTGTCTGCTCGTATTCAGTGACTCTGACTCGGGCTTCTTCCCTCTGAAGGGGTTTCCCACAGTGGAACCTCCCGTCTGCTTCCATCACTGGTGTCTATAAACACGTTAGACGAGACACTTTATCCTACCTCAAACTGTGATAAGTGGACTGTTCCTGCCCCAACCCACCGCTACCCAGCACTCAGGGGTGGGTAGTAACTGGGGAGAGTTGTAGACTAGCACATGCTTCCTCCGATACAGGTGCCAGCCGCTTCTTTTCACCTGACAGCGAGGAGTTTCACTGGCAGGATGTAGTGCGTAATAGGACTATTTCAGTACTCTACCCACCTGCCCCCCCCCCCCCCTCCCCGGGTCCTTCTATTGAGGGAGTGTCTCCATCAATCCATCCATCATCCTCTCACAGGCCATCTGCTGGCGGCTAGTCTAGTCTGGCTGGGAGGGGGAGGGGCTAAGTGTGGCCACATGTCACCCTGCGCCCGCAGCGGGCCTGGAGAGCTGAGGCACGGCGCCGCCGATCAGGTGGCAGGCGAGGAGTCACATGACAACACCCATGTGTTCTTCTTTCTGACAAGACAGATAGAGGAGGATCCGCTCTCAGGAAAACACTTCCCAGGTTAAAGGTCAGCAGATTCAGATCAGGCTGAACTTGGTATGGTGTGTCAGAGAATGAAACAATTTGATTTGTTGCTAGTGAGCGACCACCAACAACAGCTGCTCTTCTTCCTGTAGTTTACGGCTAAAATGCTGATCTAAACACCTCATTATTTTACCTCTACATAGGAAACACAAATAAACCCCACTAAGGGAATACAGTACGTTTAAGCTTCTCAGACCTCCCCTGAGAGAGCAGCTATGGTGTGTGTGTGTGTGTGTGTGTGTGTGTGTGTGTGTGTGTGTGTGTGTGTGTGTGTGTGTGTGTGTGTGTGTGTGTGTGTGTGTGTGTGTGTGTGTGTGTGTGTGTGCGTGCATGCGTGTGCGTGTGTGTGTCCTATAATGCACAGTGCCAGGTGTGTAAGAGGAACAGGATAGTAAAGCGTGTCGTAGAGAGACACACTGTAGGTAGAGAGACGTCCGACATGTTCACACACTGCCTGCCTCGGCCACAGGGGGGCAGCGCGGGCAGCGGGGTGGGGGTTTCTGAGCTTAGCTGCACTGGGGAGGGGTGGGTGGAGGTCACGGCCTGGGAGGGCGGGGTTATAGGACAGGGGGTGAGGGAAGGAAGGGGGAGTGTCATTGACGGAGTGACAGAATGTTGTCTTAGTGGCTGGATCCAAACACATATTCATGTAAAGCTAATGGCAGTAAAAGCATGAACTGTAGCTGATATATAGATATTATATTGATCCATTCGCTCTGTTTCTATTCACGAGTTTCCTGGTGTGACCGTGGGCGCTTCCATGACACCCTCCCTCCCTGTTTCCAGCTGCCGGTTGCCTGTTTCCGCCCAGGACCGTTCAGAGCAAAAGAGACTGAAAATAATCATAATAATTGTTGTGACTTTGTAGCTACCTATGTCTTGTAATGGAGCCCCCAGCATAATAATTTCACACATGCATAATCGTACAACGGAGTGACAATAGGCTTGTTTGAGATGAGCAAATTCTGCGCAGATTCGACCAGCGCCTTGCTTGCCCCGTTGCATGATGGTTAGAAAGTTGTCCGACTTGCTCTGTCCTGCCCGACTGCGTGAGCCACGGGACTCTCGTGAGAGCGAGGCGGGCGCAGATTTGGAGCGAGGCGCCGCAGTTGCTCCCCACCAACTGCGCCCGACTGTGGATGACGAGAAACGCATCAAGCTGAGCGCCCATTGGTTCAACACAGGTGCATCACAAACCCACAGTGAAGTGTAGAAACTTCAATTTTATATCTATTCCAAGCTGTCACTCTACATTTTACATAAATACCACCTGTAATGCCTACATTAACACTAAAATAAGTAATCTGAAGGGCTGGGTCATTTGAGCAGTGAGTGTGGGTAGCGCTAATGCATGTTTTAATTTGTTTACAAACCGCTGTTAAACAAAACTGTAGAAGAAGAAAAGCAGCAGGAAGTGTGCTGCGGGGGTGTTCGACTTGTTGACGCCTCGCCTGACTGTGCTCGCCTGCTCTCGTCTGCTTTCCAGGCGAGGCGGCAGTCATCTCAAACGAGCCTATTATCTTGAATCTTGAAAGAGAGAGACCGCTAAAGCTACGTTCAATGACCAAATAATAAGAGTTCCGGTTTGGACGTTTAGCCTTTAAAACAAAAGCAGCCACTATGCAACCATTTCAGCTAACATAAGCCCGTACAGTATGAGAGAATTGACATTCACCTCGTTTTTGTAAAATATCGCCGCTATGCAACCACACAACGTTACTATTTTTAGCCATTTCGGATAAAACAAGCCAAACGTTCCCACTCTTTGACAGCGGCGCGCACGTCCTTGTGAAAAAAATGTAAACAGGAAGTCGACAACCGGCAACCGCTGAGAATCATGGGAAACGTAGGTCCAGGAATAAGGTGAATATCAGTGGTCGAGGGAGGACCTGAGTCAGACACAGTGGAGAGCAGGATGTTAGAAGAGAGACGTGTGAAGCATGAGAGAGAGAGATGAGTGAGAAAGAGGAGTAAATAGAAAGAGATATCTCCATACAGACAGAGGCAGGCAGGAGATGTGAGAAGGGACAGTGTCGTCAAACAGCATGGCTATATTTACCTGCTCCTCCTCACTTACATGACAGAGAGAGAGAGAGAGGGAGAGAGAGCTTACATGACAGAGAGAGAGGGAGAGAGAGAGAGAGAGAGAGAGAGATCTGACACAGAGAGAGAGAGAGTGAGACAGCTTACATGACACAGAGAGAGAGAGAGTTTACATGACACACAGAGAGAGAGAGAGAGCTTGTCTGTGGTCTCTTGGTCTTCTGGAAGTTTCTGGACCTGTGGCAGTTTGCCTTGACCCGGTCCAGCCAGGCCCACATGGCGCTGTGCGGGGTCCTCAGGGTGCCGAGCAGGAGCCAGAGTCGCTCCTCCTGTGATCACTACAAAACGGTAAGAGAGCCCAGCCTGAGCAGACCCAGAGGTCCAGATCAGGCTGAGCAGACCCAGAGGTCCAGGTCAGGCTGAGCAGACCAGACCCAGAGGTCCAGGTCAGGCTGAGCAGACTCAGAGGTCCAGATCAGGCTGAGCAGACCCAGAGGTCCAGGTCAGGCTGAGCAGACCAGACCCAGAGGTCCAGGTCAGGCTGAGCAGACTCAGAGGTCCAGGTCAGGCTGAGCAGACCCAGAGGTTCAGATCAGGCTGAGCAGACCCAGAGGTCCAGGTCAGGCTGAGCAGACCAGACCCAGAGGTCCAGGTCAGGCTGAGCAGACTCAGAGGTCCAGGTCAGGCTGAGCAGACCCAGAGGTCCAGGTCAGGCTGAACAGACCCAGAGGTCCAGATCAGACCGACCAGACCCAGAGGTCCAGGTCAGCCTGATCAGACCCAGAGGTCCAGGTCAGGCTGAGCAGACCCAGAGGTCCAGGTCAGGCTGAACAGACCCAGAGGTCCAGATCAGACTGACCAGACCCAGAGGTCCAGGTCAGCCTGACCAGACCCAGAGGTCCAGGTCAGGCTGAGCAGATCCAGAGGTCCAGATCAGACTGACCAGACCCAGAGGTCCAGGTCAGCCTGATCAGACCCAGAGGTCCAGGTCAGCCTGAGCAGATCCAGAGGTCCAGGTCAGCCTGAGCAGATCCAGAGGTCCAGGTCAGGCAGCGAGGAGGAGGGAGGAGTAGAGCTGACTTTTTTGTTTGTTTGTTTTTTGTTTGTTTGTTTTAGGGTTTTTTTTACAAAATCACTTCTAAAAACTTCTAAAAATCTGAAAAAGTTTTGATGATATCCAGTCAAATAATCACAATTTGACACCCGTCCCCCAGTATCTTTCAGCCCTAGTGGGCAGCGTCTGAAATGAACTTTTTTGGCTCAAACGCTTGCTGGTTTTGTAAAGTCAGAAAAATTGTCCTGCCAAGAATATATTTTCATGTAAAAATAATGTGTAGGCTATTTTTTATATATAAATAAGTTACCCTATTCGTCTTCTCTGCTGTTTTGTGCATCATATATATACAGTGTGAATCATTCAGCTGTTATTATTTTGTACTTGCTTGTCTTCGTCCTGTTATGTGTCGCCCCATGTGAGCAACGTTAACGTTTTCATCTTACATCAAGCTAGCTAAGCTAAGCAGTAAGCATCCAGACAGCACAGGAGAGAACATCTCAGAACATGCTAGAAGAAGCTTAGATGCTTCTGCTTTGTGTAGAGCTGACCGCTCCTCCAGGTGAACAACAAACACTCTAACTGAGCCATTCAGATGTTTCTGTCTCAAAACGTTACCAGGCAGGCAGCCAATGTGTTGACTGTTGATTTAGGACGTTTTCCCGACATGTAGCACGTAGGGGTGTCAAAATTAATCGTATAATCGATGCGGACGTGTGAATCGAATTGAATCGAATCGTTGACAGATGAATCGTTGATGTTTCAATTTCTGTTGACATTCAGATTTTAAAGCACTTTAAAGTAAAAAAGGGACTTGATATTTATCTGACTGCTTGTATTAATTGATGAAAAAGTAGCCATGTGCAGTGTTACGAACCGGCCTAGGGGAACCAGCCCGCAACACAAAAGTGCCCCCACTCTTCCCACTCCCAAGAATGGACAGCCAGAACCAGGATCAAAAGTTCACAAAGTAACAGTTTATTTTGACAGAGAAAATGCCAACACAACAAACAAAATGAACTAAACCCCAACCCTAAACTTACCTACCAAAATAAAAGGATGGGTTAAACAAAATACATGTCTCTTACCTAATCTCCTACAAAAGAAACATGAGAAAAGATGATGCAAAACAAAAGAGGCTTCTCACTCCTACATAGGCTACTGCTACTTTGCTTAGATAAATAGTTTACAGTGCAGTTTACCATTTACAGAAGTAAAAAATGACTGTAACACAAAAGCATCCATGTCTATAAGAGCTAAAGCACAGGTTCAGCATCGTGCCTGCCATTGTTGGGAATGTGGAGCGCAAGGGGCGGAAGGATGGCATCAGCTGGCTTAAATGATCTCCACCAGCCAATCAGTCATCAGCAGCCCCATCACCTGACCAGACCAATCAGTGTGAACACCACCTGCATCTCATTTCTCAATCACACACACTGAAGCACACTGCAATACACACCGACACTGAGGAGGAAAGGATTGGTGTTAACACATGACAAACAAACATATGACCCCGGGTCATAACAGCAGTAATAATACAGAAAATTGAGGATTTGATACTTGGAGCTGCAATACTTTGAGCTGTATCGTGATGCATCGTGGAATCGAATCGAATCGAATCGTTGACAGATGAATCGTAATCAAATCGAATCGTGAGGCCAGTGAAGATTCACAGCCCTACTAGCACGTGGCTGGTGTTAATATGAGAACCTGACAGCTGGTATGTTCAGGAACGATGAGGACGATCAGAAGATAAGGTGAAGAGAGGAGAGATATGAGTTGTGAGGGATGAGGAGAAGACTGTGGAGTGGTGGCAGGAGAGCGGTGCACCTGAAATAGAAACGTCGCTCTCGGGTCGAGCCAGGGTCGTGCCTCCTCTCCCTGTAGGAAGCCAGGTGGTTTGACACAGCAGACCGAGGCAGGTCGGCCATGGAAGAACGAAGACGTTCAAGGCTCCATTTCCTTCTTCAAAGCAGAAGAAAGCGGTGCTGCTGTTATCATCACAGAGTGTTTTGCTGGAGTCGGTCGGTGCCGCTCGGTTCAGTACCATTACCTCCCGGGCCCGGCCCAGAGCCTTTCAGGTCCCCACAGCGTCTCGTGAGAGATAGCGTTTATTCTGCGGCAGCTTTGGGCCCGGCTGTTTCCTCTTTGTGGTTCTAGATTAGCTCATAATGGCGTGTAAAGTGCTGTTGTGCGCTGTTAGCTTGCTCACTGAACCCTACAGCTAACGAGGCTAATAGCGCTGAACTTAGCGCTCTGTTGCTGTATGCGAGATGTATAGGAGGTGTTGCGCAACAACCCCTGCTTATTGCTGTTGTCGTGCGAAAAACCTTGTAACCCCGATTCTGTCGATTGCCATGTTTTCATTTCAGTCGACGGATTCCATGTTCCTTGATGGGCTGAGGAGATCTTCTGACCTCCTTTGAAAAACCTATTGGAGGAACACGAAAAATGCATTGTCATCGATCTGAAAGCAAGTCTGTTTGTCCTTGTTGAGAAGCTGGTGTTTTGGAGATAGGAGGTTTCCCCCCCCTCGTCAGTCTGTGGGAGGACTCAACACACATCACTGTAGTGTTGTGGAGATAGGAGGTTTCCCCCCCTCGTCAGTCTGTGGGAGGACTCAACACACATCACTGTAGTGTTTTGGAGATAGGAGGTTTCCCCCCCCTCGTCAGTCTGTGGGAGGACTCAACACACATCACTGTAGTGTTGTGGAGATAGGAGGTTTCCCCCCTCGTCAGTCTGTGGGAGGACTAAACACATCACTATAGTGTTTGCTTAGCCGGGCTGGTCCTCACAAGTCAGTGTCTGACAAACAACAGCACAGATGAAAGAGAGAGTTAATGCCACGCTGATGGACTTTTCCATCCTTCTAAGTCTAGATCAGGGTTCAATCGCTCTAGTCTAGATCAGGGTTCAATCGCTCTATTCTAGATCAGGGTTCAATCGCTCTAGTCTAGATCAGGGTTCAATCGCTCTAGTCTAGATCAGGGTTCAATCGCTCTAGTCTAGATCACTATAACTTAACTTAACTTAACCTGTCTTATAACCTGTCTTATATTGTCAGTGTGTACTAAACTAGGTGTCCTTGATATGAAAAAGTTTGAGAATGACTGTTCTAGATGCACACACACACACACACACACACACACACACACACACACAAACAAAGTACAAAAACAAAGTACAAAAACACATCTGTATTGAGACACGTGGCTGACCGGGCGCTGTGCCAGCCCCACGCCCGGCTGCCCTCCTCACCCTCGCCCTCGTCACCCGGGGCTGAGGGGACGTCCCGTGTGCGTCATGCCCTTCTGCAGCCACACACACACACACACACACACACACACACACACCACACACACACACACACACACACACACACACACACACACACTGGCCCAGTGACTCAGCCAGGCCTGGTGACAGAGGGGCAGGTCTGTGTGGGAAGGTCAAAGCATGAGAGAGAGAGGCAGAGAAGACAGAGAGCGAGAGAGAGAGAGAGAACCAGCTGTGTGACTGAGTGGCTCATCACTGCTTGCTGCCAGCTTCTATAAGGCTGCAGCCAATCAGAATGGAGTTGAGAGAGGCCGTCTCATATGCAGATATCTGTTTATAGATAATAGCCAAAATGTCGTATGGATCTAAAACACCTACAGAAAATATTGTTTGTGTTTTGTGTGCAGAAACATTCCACTCCAACTCCATTCTCACGTCTCAAGTTGCTAGAACAGTTGCTGAACAGGAAGTCTTACACTGGAAACCCCCAAATAATGGCTGCCGTCCCCCCCCCCCAGAGTCTAATCATCGTCAGACCGATAGATCAGATGTTCTGAGATTGGTTTTCTCCAAACTGGATTTCTAAACAAAGTGTTCTTACGAGAAAAAAACGTGTTATATGAATCACAGTTTAAATCACAATTGCAATATCCTGTCAAATAATGTCAGTTAGATTTTTCCTCAGCTCTAGTGTAGCTGCTCATCTTTCCGCCAAATAATCCCCGCACTTGACTTCCTTTACTTCCTTGCTATTGTCTGTCAAGTGCTGCTGTGGCACCGGAGTTTCCCCTAGTGGATCAATAGTGTCATAACTTCTCTTATATCAATAGTGTCATATCTTCTCTTATATCCGGATGTGCACATTCTGCCTGAAGGTGAGGAAGAGGGTGGCTGAGTCACTGTCATGTCGCCCTGTGCCTCACACCACTTTACAGCGCCGAAAAAAGACCCCCCCGGACCCCTGACCCCTGGACCACAGCCTCGGGAAGACTGGGAATTTCTGGGAATGTGTGTGAAGAGGGGTTTCCCCTCTCTGTTGATCATGACACATGTGACTGATGAGTCACACAGGGCTGACAGGGGGAGGAGAGAGTGCAGCGCCATCTGGAGGGGAGCCGACCCGGAGAAACCTTTTGCTGCAAGTACAGCTGGGGAGGAAATGAGAGGAAAAAAGTTTATTATTATTTTTTTTTTAATCAATCATCTCTCTCTCCCCTCACCCCCTGCCCCTCGCTGGCTCCGCCTCCCGCTCTCTCTCTCCCCTCACCCCCTGCCCCTCGCTGGCTCCGCCTCCCGCTCTCTCTCTCCCCTCACCCCCTGCCCCTCGCTGGCTCCGCCTCCCGCTCTCTCTCTCCCCTCACCCCCTGCCACTCGCTGGCTCCGCCTCCCGCTCTCTCTCTCCCCTCACCCCCTGCCCCTCGCTGGCTCCGCCTCCCGCTCTCTCTCTCCCCTCACCCCCTGCCCCTCGCTGGCTCTGCCTCCCGCTCTCTCTCTCCCCTCACCCCCTGCCCCTCGCTGGCTCTGCCTCCCGCTCTCTCTCTCCCCTCACCCCCTGCCCCTCGCTGGCTCCGCCTCCCGCTCTCTCTCTCCCCTCACCCCCTGCCACTCGCTGGCTCCGCCTCCCGCTCTCTCTCTCCCCTCACCCCCTGCCCCTCGCTGGCTCCGCCTCCTGCTCTCT
>NC_139645.1:16026017-16041017 GCF_964638095.1 Poromitra crassiceps | reverse complement strand
TTTTTGTTTTTGCAATTCCATCGCGGGCCACACAGAGCAGTTGTCTAAACCCAAGTAGACAACCGCAAGTTGAGTATCACTGCTCTAGTCTAAAGTATGCTGTCGCTGTCGGGGGGGAAATCTTGTATCTCCCAAATGCCATCTTTTCACAAACTAAGAACGGCTTCCTTGCATCTCTGCCTCTCTCTCTGCTCCCTGCTCTTCTCTCTGTCACTGACCTGAGACCAGCTGACTGCCCTCTGACTCAGCACATCTCTGCCTCTCTCTCTCTCTCTGCTCACTGCTCTTCCCTCTGTCACTGACCTGAGACCAGCTGACTGCCCTCTGACTCAGCACATCTCTGCCTCTCTCTCTCTCTGCTCCCAGCTCTTCTCTCTGTCACTGACCTGAGACCAGCTGACTGCCCTCTGACTCAGCACATCTCTGCCTCTCTCTCTCTCTGCTCCCTGCTCTTCTCTCTGTCACTGACCTGAGACCAGCTGACTGCCCTCTGACTCAGCACATCTCTGCCTCTCTCTCTCTCTGCTCCCTGCTCTTCTCTCTGTCACTGACCTGAGACCAGCTGACTGCCCTCTGACTCAGCACATCTCTGCCTCTCTCTCTCTCTGCTCCCTGCTCTTCCCTCTGTCACTGACCTGAGACCAGCTGACTGCCCTCTGACTCAGCACATCTCTGTCTCTCTCTCTCTCTCTGCTCCCTGCTCTTCCCTCTGTCACTGACCTGAGACCAGCTGACTGCCCTCTGACTCAGCACATCTCTGCCTCTCTCTCTCTCTCTGCTCCCTGCTCTTCCCTCTGTCACTGACCTGAGACCAGCTGACCCACTTTCACTGCAATTTGCACACTCTTAAAGGGCCAGTCCACTGCTTTTCAATCAGCTTTGTATCGTTACAATGTGAGTAGTCCATGCAGATGAACAATGTTAACGTCCCTCCATGTTTCCTGCACTGAGAGCCCCCGTTCATCTGCAGGCAGAAACTCCGCCCCCCGGCCAGCTGGTATGGCTCGTTAAGGCTCTCAATGCTATTCTGCATGGATGCGGACATATACAAAATAAGTAAAAAACTGTAACAAGCTGTAGTTGGAATAACAGCCATGCGAGCCGGCACAGCTTTCAACTTCCTAGAACCAGTGACATCACACTTCCTGGAACCAGTGACATCACACTGGTTCCAGGAAGTAGAGCAGATCCTGAAGCCGCGCCCCCCAAAGACAGAGAGAACATTGAAAACAGCCGTTGTTGTGTTTTACACTCTATACCGATTTCAGATACAGTATATGGACCAGTGGGCAACCCCACCCCCTATCCCCTGATGACGCGGATGTCTTTGTTTGAGGCAGGACTCAGAAGTACCGTCGTTCCTGTTAAAGCTGCATTCAGCGATGTTTTTGTGTTCAAATAAGTGTTAAATGGCTCTATATTCTGACAGCAATCACTGAAATAGAGTGTTTGGTCAGTGACTTGAAACCCCCAACCCGCCACTGTCCTCTATCTCTCTCCTGTAGTCCTGCAGGCTTTTCATAACAACTTTAGGGGGGGTCATTTTTTATATAACTCGCCCGTTTGAGTAAAATATATGATAGAAAAGGGGGTGATTGACAGGTTGCCTGTCCAGTGATCGCACAGTTTGCCGATCACGGACCAATAGCAGGCGGAGCTGCGGCTCTGGGAAACTCCCATCTCACGTGAGGTGCGGAAGGCCTCAACCCATTCCAGCTCCCACTCTGCTGACGAAAAACCAAGATGGTGACGGCCAACGTTTGAACTCCGCCAGGGAGAAGAAATGTAATGGGATAAGATACGTCCATATTATTTATGTCTATGATATGGACATAAGGTTAGAGAGTGATGAATAGTTCCTTTAATGCATTGGATCCTGACACGGAGAAGGGCCTCACTGTTCTCACGGCGGCTGCCTGCACATGATGCGTCTCGTTACAGCGTATTTATGCTCCGTTTGGGAGAATTTATGAGCTCCATGCCCCCCGAGGGCGCACACTGCCCGGACTGTTCTCTAGCTGCTCTTTTTGTTTTGATGATGTTGTTGCCATCTCAACTTTGAATGATCCAAGTTGCAGCGGTGTTGAAGTGCCTGAAGACCGCCTTTAAAATATTTTACACACACGTTGCAGCCCGGCGATCTGATGGGTCAAAGATGTTTTCCGACCTGGTTGATATTCCCCGTAAAACAACGCTTTGCCTCGTTAAGCGGTTGCTATGCCAACTGTTGTGGTAACGAGGAGATCTGTCCTGATTGTATGTTTATGTTGGGAGAAAGCCTTTCACACAGTAAACATGCGTCATTAGCTGTTGTGTAAAAAGCCGCCATATGGCCTTGAGGCACGTCTTCACAGTGATTAGCTAGGCCTATAGCCTATTAGCTAGGTCTATAGCCGCGTCACTATTAAAGCCATAAACACTGTCAAGAAGAACGCTGATTCGGGTGTTCTTGCTGTATTACAGAGCAGGTGGTCTAAAGCAGTCGTACCAGGAAGTTACTGCGTTGCGTTTCTTTCCAGGCACACCGACTGACCAGTGAAGGCACTACTAGTGCAGCGACCAGGACTCATACCACAACGGCCTCCCACCCGCAGACACGGCCAATTGTGTCTGTAGAGGAACGTCTGACCAAGCCGGAGGTACCGGTGCCGGGAATTGAACCTGGGTCTCCGCGGTGGTACTGTAGGCGGTGGTGCTTTTACCTCTGCACACCCGTACTGACATTTTGGTGGTGGCCTAAAGGTTAGAGAAGCCAGCTTGTTCCCCGCCCAGGATAAATCTGGGCGGGGAAAGTGAAAAGGCAGCGCTTGCCCCTCCCTCATTACCACCACTGAGGTGCCCTTGAGCAAGGCCCTTAACCCCAACCGCTCCAGTGGAGCTGCTCAGTGGCCAGCAGATCAGACTGTGGTTGTACTGGTCAGCTTCCAGGTGTGAATGTGAACAGGGCGCTCCTGAAAAAGAGAGCATTGCTCTCACTGAGACTCCCTCTGTATAAATAAAGGTAAAAAATAAAATAATAATAATTGTTGTTTACATTCGAGCAATGTCATCGCTACAAAGATTTGTGTCTCAGAAATCAACGTAATTCTGCACAGTCAGACTTGGTTGTCACAGAACTAAATCCGGATCCTCACATCGCGCATGGAATCTTATGGTGCGATACGCAGATATCCTTCCTCACTCTCTGTGTTGTTTTGATGAGGTGTTGTTACCTGCTTGTTACCTGCTTGATCCATCTGACAGCTGCCCTCCACTCTGCTCTGCTGTCACATGCAACACCAGGACAAGCCTCTCACCTGTTGTGCCCGGCCAGCCCCTCTGTCCTGTGCTGTCCTGTCCTGTGCTGTGCTGTCCTGTGCTGTCCTGTCCTGTCCTGTGCTGTGCTGTCCTGTGCTGTCCTGTCCTGTCCTGTGCTGTCCTGTGCTGTGCTGTCCTGTGCTGTGCTGTGCTGTCCTGTGCTGTCCTGTCCTGTCCTGTGCTGTGCTGTCCTGTGCTGTCCTGTCCTGTCCTGTGCTGTCCTGTGCTGTGCTGTCCTGTGCTGTGCTGTGCTGTCCTGTCCTGTCCTGTGCTGTGCTGTCCTGTCCTGTCCTGTGCTGTGCTGTCCTGTGCTGTGCTGTCCTGTGCTGTGCTGTGCTGTCCTGTGCTGTCCTGTGCTGTCCTGTGCTGTGCTGTCCTGTGCTGTCCTGTCCTGTCCTGTGCTGTCCTGTGCTGTCCTGTGCTGTGTTGTCCTGTGCTGTCCTGTGCTGTCCTGTGCTGTCCTGTGCTGTCCTGTGCTGTGCTGTGCTGTCCTGTGCTGTGCTGTCCTGTCCTGTCCTGTCCTGTGCTGTCCTGTGCTGTCCTGTCCTGTGCTGTGCTGTGCTGTCCTGTCCTGTCCTGTGCTGTCCTGTGCTGTCCTGTGCTGTGTTGTCCTGTGCTGTGCTGTCCTGTCCTGTCCTGTCCTGTGCTGTCCTGTCCTGTGCTGTCCTGTGCTGTCCTGTCCTGTCCTGTGCTGTGCTGTCCTGTGCTGTGCTGTCCTGTGCTGTGCTGTCCTGTGCTGTGCTGTCCTGTGCTGTCCTGTGCTGTGCTGTGCTGTCCTGTGCTGTGCTGTGCTGTGCTGTCCTGTGCTGTCCCACCCGCTGGCTGGCTGGGGAAACCTCACACCAAACAATGGGTGTTTGCAGCAGAGCAGCCTGTCTGTGTGGAGCAGCAGAACCTGTCTGTGTGGAGCAGCAGAGCCTGTCTGTGTGGAGCAGCAGAACCTGTCTGTGTGGAGCAGCAGAGCCTGTCTGTGTGGAGCAGCAGAACCTGTCTGTGTAGGAGCAGCAGAACCTGTCTGTGTGGAGCAGCAGAGCCTGTCTGTGTAGGAGCAGCAGAACCTGTCTGTGTAGGAGCAGCAGAGTCTGTCTGTGTAGGAGCAGCAGAGCAGCCTGTCTGTGTAGGAGCAGCAGAACCTGTCTGTGTGGAGCAGCAGAACCTGTCTGTGTAGGAGCAGCAGAACCTGTCTGTGTGGAGCAGCAGAGCCTGTCTGTGTAGGAGCAGCAGAGCAGCCTGTCTGTGTAGGAGCAGCAGAGCCTGTCTGTGTAGGAGCAGCAGAACCTGTCTGTGTAGGAGCAGTAGAACCTGTCTGTGTGGAGCAGCAGAACCTGTCTGTGTAGGAGCAGCAGAGCCTGTCTGTGTAGGAGCAGCAGAACCTGTCTGTGTAGGAGCAGCAGAGCCTGTCTGTGTAGGAGCAGCAGAACCTGTCTGTGTAGGAGCAGCAGAACCTGTCTGTGTGGAGCAGCAGAGCCTGTCTGTGTAGGAGCAGCAGAGCCTGTCTGTGTAGGAGCAGCAGAACCTGTCTGTGTGGAGCAGCAGAACCTGTCTGTGTAGGAGCAGCAGAGCCTGTCTGTGTAGGAGCAGTAGAACCTGTCTGTGTAGGAGCAGCAGAGCCTGTCTGTGTGGAGCAGCAGAGCCTGTCTGTGTGGAGCAGCAGAGCCTGTCTGTGTGGAGCAGCAGAGCCTGTCTGTGTGGAGCAGCAGAACCTGTCTGTGTGGAGCAGCAGAACCTGTCTGTGTGGAGCAGCAGAGCCTGTCTGTGTGGAGCAGCAGAACCTGTCTGTGTGGAGCAGCAGAACCTGTCTGTGTAGGAGCAGCAGAGCCTGTCTGTGTGGAGCAACAGAGCCTGTCTGTGTGGAGCAGCAGAGCCTGTCTGTGTAGAGCAGCAGAACCTGTCTGTGTGGAGCAGCAGAACCTGTCTGTGTGGAGCAGCAGAGCCTGTCTGTGTGGAGCAGCAGAACCTGTCTGTGTGGAGCAGCAGAACCTGTCTGTGTGGAGCAGCAGAACCTGTCTGTGTGGAGCAGCAGAACCTGTCTGTGTGGAGCAGCAGAACCTGTCTGTGTGGAGCAGCAGAACCTGTCTGTGTGGAGCAGCAGAGCCTGTCTGTGTAGGAGCAGCAGAGCCTGTCTGTGTGGAGCAGCAGAACCTGTCTGTGTAGGAGCAGCAGAGCCTGTCTGTGTAGGAGCAGCAGAGCCTGTCTGTGTAGGAGCTGCAGAGCCTGTCTGTGTAGGAGCAGCAGAACCTGTCTGTGTGGAGCAGCAGAGCCTGTCTGTGTAGGAGCAGCAGAGCCTGTCTGTGTGGAGCAGCAGAACCTGTCTGTGTAGGAGCAGCAGAGCCTGTCTGTGTAGGAGCAGCAGAGCCTGTCTGTGTAGGAGCTGCAGAGCCTGTCTGTGTAGGAGCAGCAGAGCCTGTCTGTGTAGGAGCAGCAGAGCCTGTCTGTGTGGAGCAGCAGAGCCTGTCTGTGTGGAGCAGCAGAGCCTGTCTGTGTGGAGCAGCAGAACCTGTCTGTGTGGAGCAGCAGAACCTGTCTGTGTGGAGCAGCAGAGCCTGTCTGTGTAGGAGCTGCAGAGCCTGTCTGTGTAGGAGCAGCAGAGCCTGTCTGTGTAGGAGCAGCAGAGCCTGTCTGTGTAGGAGCAGCAGAGCCTGTCTGTGTGGAGCAGCAGAGCCTGTCTGTGTGGAGCAGCAGAGCCTGTCTGTGTAGGAGCAGCAGAGCCTGTCTGTGTAGGAGCAGCAGAGCCTGTCTGTGTAGGAGCAGCAGAGCCTGTCTGTGTGGAGCAGCAGAGCCTGTCTGTGTAGGAGCAGCAGAGCCTGTCTGTGTAGGAGCAGCAGAGCCTGTCTGTGTGGAGCAGCAGAGCCTGTCTGTGTGGAGCAGCAGAGCCTGTCTGTGTGGAGCAGCAGAACCTGTCTGTGTGGAGCAGCAGAACCTGTCTGTGTGGAGCAGCAGAGCCTGTCTGTGTAGGAGCTGCAGAGCCTGTCTGTGTAGGAGCAGCAGAGCCTGTCTGTGTAGGAGCAGCAGAGCCTGTCTGTGTAGGAGCAGCAGAGCCTGTCTGTGTGGAGCAGCAGAGCCTGTCTGTGTGGAGCAGCAGAGCCTGTCTGTGTAGGAGCAGCAGAGCCTGTCTGTGTGGAGCAGCAGAGCCTGTCTGTGTGGAGCAGCAGAACCTGTCTGTGTGGAGCAGCAGAGCCTGTCTGTGTGGAGCAGCAGAACCTGTCTGTGTAGGAGCAGCAGAACCTGTCTGTGTAGGAGCAGCAGAGCCTGTCTGTGTAGGAGCAGCAGAACCTGTCTGTGTAGGAGCAGCAGAACCTGTCTGTGTAGGAGCAGCAGAACCTGTCTGTGTAGGAGCAGCAGAACCTGTCTGTGTAGGAGCAGCAGAACCTGTCTGTGTGGAGCAGCAGAACCTGTCTGTGTAGAGCAGCAGAACCTGTCTGTGTGGAGCAGCAGAACCTGTCTGTGTAGGAGCAGCAGAACCTGTCTGTGTAGGAGCAGCAGAACCTGTCTGTGTAGGAGCAGCAGAACCTGTCTGTGTAGGAGCAGCAGAACCTGTCTGTGTAGGAGCAGCAGAACCTGTCTGTGTAGGAGCAGCAGAACCTGTCTGTGTAGGAGCAGCAGAGCCTGTCTGTGTGGAGCAGCAGAACCTGTCTGTGTGGAGCAGCAGAACCTGTCTGTGTGGAGCAGCAGAACCTGTCTGTGTGGAGCAGCAGAGCCTGTCTGTGTGGAGCAGCAGAGCCTGTCTGTGTGGAGCAGCAGAGCCTGTCTGTGTGGAGCAGCAGAACCTGTCTGTGTGGAGCAGCAGAACCTGTCTGTGTGGAGCAGCAGAACCTGTCTGTGGCCTCCTGGGACCCAGGCTGACCGGATATGTCTGTTTGACCCACTAATGCGTCCATTCATTCACAAGACAAGGACTTTAACTTCTTTTATATAACTCAGTGTTCAAGGTGTGCGTTTAGTTACTTTCAAAATGTAATACACTACATATTACGAGTTACTTTCATTTGAAAGTAATAAGTTACTTTACAATATTACTGTCTGTGTAGAGTAACTCGTTACTTATTACACTACCTTTGCATTACTTTCACTGTAATAACAGCAGTAGGAGAATGACATCGCCGCCCCGGAACCATCCCGAAAAATAATTTCAACCGTCTTGAAGTCAGTGTAAACAATCCAAAATTCTAAATGTTATCCTTTTCCTTTGTTATTGTCATCTATAGTGTTTATTTGCATAAAAACACAGTTTGATTAGAAAATTATTTAAATATGTGCTTTGATTTAAAAAAAATGTTTTAACTCAATTTGTAACTTCAGTTACTTGACAAAGTAACTGGTATAATATTACTGAAATCCTATAAGTAATAAGTTATATTACTGAGTTACTGCTAAAAGTAATATGTTACTTTTGTAATGAGTTACCCCCAACACTGGTGTTCATTTTAATACTAATGGTGCTGTGCTCTCCCCTTATTCTGTACTGCTTCAGATGTATATACAGTAGCTTTTTCTATCATTATTATATTATATGATATATTATTATTATTATTATTATATTATATATTATAAGCGTCTTTGAGTACTTAGAAAATCAATATATAAGTCATTTTTATTATTATTATTATTATTATTTATTTATTTTTATTATTATTATTATTACCACCTGTTGTCTGCCCTATATGTATGTTGGCACTTAGTTTCCCTAGTGGGGAATGAATAAGGTACAGTATTTGGTATCATATCATATAGCGTTTAAAGAGGTCAAAACTCCAACAACTCTTGCAATATATATATAGATGTATATATATAGATATATATCTATATATCTATATATATATGTATATCTATAGGACAGCTTTATTGTTAGACCAATGCGTTTCGAAGGCCACAAGCCAGAAACTGTTAGCATGCCAGAAAGCCCTACGCTGCTTCTAAGTTCATAACATTTACAAGGAGTCAAGGACTTGAGCAGGAGGCTTGACATGGCAACAAACAGCAAGGACAAGAAGTAACTAGAAGACACTCACGCAGAGCACAAACCTCTGCCTATACGAGGGATCAGCCGAGCAGCATTTTGGTAAACAAACTGCGTCACTGGGTGGCAACGGCGATGGAACCCTATGGAGCCTGAGTTTGACTCTAGCCGGCTGACCGTGTTTACAATTTAAAACTGCGACAGTTCACACAACTTTTAACATGACATGCATAGATTATACATCAAACTCTTGAGCTTGAGCTTGAGTCAAAATAGAAGCGATGTGATTTATACTTTTTGAGATATTAACATTTGTTTGGCACAACTCATACTAGTTAACTGGGTGGCAGTCACGCTGATTCGTCCTATAGGCTATTAAACGATCCTCCAACTCCGTGGTTAGCACTGTTTTGCCTCACAGCAAGAAGGTGCTAGCCTTTCTGCGTGGAGTTAGCATGTCCTCCCCCCGTGTTGCTGTGGGTTTCCTCCCGTATATAGTATGTTAGGGTTACGTTCACAGCCTCTGTAACGGTTCAGACTTTTTGGCCAACATACTGTAGATGTCCGACTTTCCCAGCAACACATGAATGCAGCACAAAATGTGGCAAAAAAAAATCCCAGATTGGGATCATCACCAAAAGAACAGATAGTTCAGAAGCAGGTAGTGAGGCGTTTACAAGTCAGAGGTTTGCACTGTGCATACAATGCAAAGCAGTCGTTCTCAACGTGGGCTCTGTGGACCACCAGGGCTCCTTGAGGGGCTTCCAGGGGGTCTCCAGCAAATTGCTGATCTTCACTATTATTTATTTTACAAAAAAAAACACATTTAGAGCATGTAGAAGAAAGACTGTTCTGATCATCATTCATCTGCTATCAGATCCGTCTACCTGCAGTACAGACAGGCATGGAATTCTGAACCAAATCAATAATCAAACAATAAAAGATGTCGTGAGATTTGTGTCCGAGAGACAACATCTCATCATGGAGTAAATTTGAAAAAGTTGAGAATCACTGGTTTAAAAAAAAAAAATACAATTTCTCTCAGTATAATAAGCCTAATCATACAGTACATTATATAGATATTTGCGTCCATTTAGTGCAGCAGTCCTGTGAACTGTGTGTGTGTGTGTGTGTGTGTGTGTGTGTGTGCAAGTGCGTGTGCGTGCACATGTGTGTGTGTGTGTGTGTGTGTGTGTGTGTGTGTGTGTGTGTGTGTGTGTGTGTGTGTGTGTGTGCGTATGTAAGCATTAGAGACAGCTGATTGAGCTGTATATTGAGTATTTACTCAACCGACAGCGAGCAGGGTGTTTTCCCGCAGGGTAGGTGGTAGAGTAGGTGGCTCCTGAGGTGGAGCTGCGCCGCGGGCCCCACTGGGCCTCCTGACGCAGGAGGCTGGGGCTGTTGGCACAGTTGTCAGCTGTGGGATGACGGCCCCTGTCTCAGCTGCTGGGGCAGGGCTTCTGAGGGACCGGGGGGAGGGGGGGGATTTCCCTGAGAGAGCACGCGCACACACACACACACACACACACACACACACACACACACACACACACACACCCTTCCAGAAGATGATGTAGAGCAGTGGTTCTCAACGTAGGGTGCATGGACCACCCAGGGGTCCTCGACGGGCTTCCAGGAGGTCAGATTGATAAATTGCTAAACCTCAGTGTTATTTCATTCACAAGAACTTCACAGATGAATGACTATTTGATCACGTTTACTCCCAACCTACATCACAAAGAGTCATTGAATTCTGGACCAAATCATGTCTAACAAGATAGGCCTACTGTAATGTACACTAAGGATATGACTGTTTGAGAATTTAATTCCTTTTATTGTATTTTTGTGATTTGATAGTGATACTATGTTAGTGCATTGAATGTATTTTTATATGCGATGTTATGTATGTATGTATGTATGTATCAGAGGAGGTTTTTCCAGTGAGGCATAGGAGGATGGTCCTCCTCTATTAGATTGGGGATTTTATATAAAAAAAAAATATATTAAAAAAATATATTTTTTATTTTTATTTTTATATTTTTCATTTTTCATATTTTTTTTTTATAATAAAATATCAATCAAATGTGTTTTTTCTTATGTGCAGACGCTCATTTTTTCATTCATTATATAGCTCCATGCAGACGAGTCACTCTGGCCCTGGTCCCAGCATGGGGGAGGGGATAAAAAAACACCCGCCCTGTGGGCTTGATTTATTTGGTAATTTATCTAATGAAAAAATAAGATTGGTTGAAAAAGACTTGCAATTCACAGAAAACAGTGAGAGTGATGTGTTTTCCAACGAATCAGATTGAGGAGGAGGGGAGCTCTCCCTTAGCCCGTGAAACCAGGTGAAACCCTAATTGGTTGTTGTTTGATTGATAGATTGCTTGACATTGATTGACATTCTGTATTGTCCAATGCTGAATACGTCTGAAAATCGGCAACGTTGTTCCACTGCCTGGTCTGTGGTCACGCTGAATCAAGGAGGTGAAATCCACTGCTTGACCTGACAGGAAGGATTTACTGAGACAGTTAGCAGCATATCATATTTCCCTCTTATTTTTATTTACTTTTTTATCAATCAGTAAGTGTTCACAAGCCAGACAGTCGTTGATATTGGATTACCACCAAAACGAGTTTCGAGTTGCGGGGAGAATTGAGCTGCGCGATACGGGCTTTTTGCAATGTCAGAAAACTGGAATATTTGCAACGTCTCGACTGCAGCGTTTCCCCTACAGACAGCACGGATATTCAAGTAAGTCAATTGATTTCAAGTTATCCGAACCTTCTATTAAATTCGGCGTGGAAATGGTTCACCGAGCAGCGCTATTTTTGTCGTATTGAAGTTTCATCCTGTAATTTCTTATACTAAAACCCGCGAAGCTTTAATTCACACATTTTTTAACTGAATTTGGCCTGTAAATCGATAGCTGACAGCGGGCTCAATTTTAAAGCTTGAGTGGTGATCTTTATATCATATGAAAGTAGAAGAAATAAGGAATCGATTGGGATGAAGCATGTCAACCTAGGATGTCGGGAAGGGGGGGTAAATAACGCTCCAAAGTTGATAACTAAATGAGTAGTGCAGCACTGTGCACATGAAGACACACTCTCGTTCCAGATGCAATTAAGTGTAATTTAACGCTATTTGACAACAGTTTCGGCCATAGACTTTGTCAAGTATCATACAAACAGTGCAAGACAGCCATTATAAAGACAGGTTAGCTGATTGAATGGACAACACCTGTCTTGTGAAAGCACACCTGAGTGTGAGACATCATAGGATGAATCAAAACATTGATGTCACAGGTAGGCTGTATACCATAATATATCATGAATCTATGTGAATAAATAGATTTATATAAATAGTAATCACAGCCTAATGCATAGAGATAAATCCTGAAACCTTCTCGCAACAGTTCTAGCCTAAGCCAGTGGTTTTCAAAGTGGGGTCCCCAGCAAAAAGGGGGGATAATCTATTTTCACTATAATTCCATGCCATCCATAAGTAACACAATCTAAGATAGTGTAGAAGTGAGTAACTAGGCTAATTATAACCATAACAGCACAAATAATTGACAAAAATCTCGAAATAAATATACAGTATTTACTCTGAGAAATGAAATAATGAGAAAAGGAAAAATTATTGATGGTTAAAACTGAATAATGACATCACAACAGTCTAATCCTAATGCTAATTTAAAATGAGATTTGGGCGTTTTGGGCAAAAACTGCTTGTGGGTGAGAGTATCAGCAGCAGAGCACACGTCATATTTTCCCTGGGACCGCCTCAGGTGCCAGGTGCTGTTCCGTCCTGTAGTCCTCTCACTGGGTGCTAATGCAATGCTCCTCACTGGGTGGAAAGCTAAGAGGCTTGACAGCATGGGAAACATGGCAAATACACATGCACGCACGCGCGCACACGTGAAAAAAAAACCCCAAATTTTTAAAAGGGGCGGCGACCTTCGGTCGCCGCACTAGCTTCCTCCCCTGCTTCCAAGGTCACCAGCCACCACTGGTATGTATGTATGTATGTATTGTTTTGTTTTGTTGTGTGTGGACCCCAGGAAGACTAGTTGTTGCTGCGGTGATGACTAATGGGGATCCGTAATAAAGATAAAGATAAACAATAATAAAAATTATTCTCAGATTTGGATCCAGGAGACAAAACGTGTGGCCCTGATGTGATGCTAAACGAGGGTCCTTTATTTGATATGAAAAGGGGTGAGAATCAGCGCTGTGGAGCGCCCTCGTCCCCCGGCCCCCCGGCCCCCCGGCCCCTCTCCCATTTGCTGCGACTAGATAGTGTTTCATGGCTCAGTGGGAAGCAGGGGAGGGAGGGGCAAGGGGAGTGTGTGGGTGTGTGTGTGTATGGGGGGGGGGGGGGGAGGGGAGGGGCTCAGAGCACGTACACACACACACACACACACACACACACACACACACACACACACACACCCACCAGCATGTACATCCTCACTCAGCCACAGCCTGTCTGAGACACATCTTCTCCACTGGAAACTACAGCGAGGATTTACATGAACACAAACCACCTCTGAACAGACCTCTCTCTCTCTCTCTCTCTCTCTCTCTCTCTCTCTCTCTCTCTCTCCTTCCTTTCTCTCTCTCTCTCTCTATTATCTCTCTCTCTCTCTCTCTCTCTCTCTCTCTCTGCCTCCTCTCTCTCTTTCTCTCTGCAGCCAATGAGAAGATCGACGCTATCAATGGCTGTCCCAAGAGCCGCACTCAGATGGTAAGTAGTGACCTTCTAAGTTTGTTTTGGCAGAACATTGCGAAATCCACCTCAGAGTGTGTGTGTGCGTGCATGCGTGTGTGAGTGTGCGCGTGTGTGTGCGTGCGTGCGTGCGTCCGTGCGTGCGGGTGTGTGTGTGCACGCGCGTGTGTGTGTGTGTGTGTGAAGTAACACTTCCTCTTTGATGTGCTGTCTCACTGAGGCGTGCTGCGTGCGTGCGTTCCCCTCACAGCTCAAACACAGCAGTGTAAAGAAGTCACTGTGCTGGATGGTAATGGACGATGGGAAGAAGAAGGGTTATAGTGTGCGTTTATTTTTACTCTGGTGGCGGTGGCGGTCGTGCTGTTAGGAAAAGCCTCTGCTGGCAGTGGGCGCGCGGGCCCAGGAGGAGCTGCTGGCGCTCACTTGAAAGCACCAGACTGAGGTTTTTGGGGGTTTGGATCGGAACCAATTTTGCCTCATCTTATTACACTTGCAAAGGAGAAACGCACAAGGGATCCCTCTCGTCTCCAGGGGCAAGGCGGGCCGGACAGAACAGAACAGAACAGAACAGGACAGGACAGGACAGGACAGAACAGGACAGGACAGGGAGTTTCTCTACGGATGACAATGGAAGCCTTTGCAGCCAGTTTACAGTGTTTGTTTATTTTGCACGTTAGAAAGAGATCAAGAAGCTGTTTCTCTAAGAAAAGACGTACAGAGAGAAGTCGTGGTCTGTGTGGTCGCTGTTTGGCTGCTGTCCCCCGCGGTGGGAAACGGGTACAGACAGCGGTGCCCTCCCTCCCACCGCTCAATGTGACGCGTCGTAAATTGGGCCAGTGTGCCAGCTGAGAGGGCTAATTCTGGCAGCGAGCCGGACTACTGAAGGCTCTGAAAGCATGAGAGAGAGAGAGAGAGAGAGAAGGAGAGAGAGAGAGAGAGAGAGAGAGAGAGAGAGAGAGAGAGAGAGAGAGAGAGAGAGAGAGAGAGAAGGAGAGAGAGAGAGAGAGAGAGAGAGAGAGAGAGAGAGAGAGAGAGAGAGAGAGAAGGAGAGAGAGAGAGAGAGAGAGAGAGAAGGAGAGAGAGAGAGAGAGAGAGAGAGAGAGAGAGAGAGAGAGAAGGAGAGAGAGAGAGAGAGAGAGAGAGAGGGGGAGGGCACAGCTGATCCCTGTCCCCTCAATGCAAACTTGGACACACACACACACAACACACACACACACACACACACACAGTCACACACACGTTTGTGTTGGTGCAATAATGAAAACTGACCCTTAAAAGTAAACCAACCCCTAATTCTAATCTTAACCATAAACCAAAAGCTAACCTTAAATTAGCCCCCTTGAAGAAGAGAGGGCCGACAAAAGTATATAAATACAAATATCAAGTCAAAGTGAAGAAAACAAGGCGCTCAGCTGGTGGAAGGCTGCGTTTAGCTGCTGCAGCTGGAGGATTATAGCAAAAAAAAACATTCATTCTTTTATTCTGAAAAATTATTTTTGCACCGATTTTGAATGTGCAGTTTAATCGGAGATCGATTAATATTGGTCGTTAAGGATTTACTGGAACACGTGAAATTTACTCGATCAAAACAACATGCTCCTATGCTTCTGTCAGTAAAAACAACACTGCCTCTGGTATGAAAGGGTAACTCCAGGGAATGTCCAGACCTGATTCAACGGATAGAGTCCAGAGCTCGTGTGTGTGTGTGTGTGTGTGTGTGTGTGTGTGTGTGTGTGTGTGTGTGTGTGTGTGTGTCTGTGTGTCTGTGTGTCTGTGTGTGTGTTTCTATACTTGACAAAGGCATTCGCATTCGGGATGCAAATTGTCCGCAAATTCCTAAATCGATCATCGGTAATGTTAACGATCAATCAATCGATTCATTGTAATTAAAAATACAAAATTTCCCAAACAATACCAAATGTGTTTCTCCCTCAATAAAACCTTCATTTGTACAGCAGCAACATATTGCATATTTCTCACAGCATTGCATAGCCTATGAAACATATCAAAA
>NC_139645.1:16005740-16020740 GCF_964638095.1 Poromitra crassiceps | reverse complement strand
ATATACATATACGGGCGGGACTAAGCCATTGTCAAGTGTCCACCACCTGCTATCAAGGCTGTTTTAAATGGACTAAAATTACCAATTCCTTTTTAATCCAAACGGCACACTGCTTGGAAGGTATTTATTCAAAGGGGACTTTTTATTTTGTATTTTTTATTTGTTTTGCCGACTGGAGTAACTAACGTAAGATTCATGTGCTACATTAGTCTCTAGATTGGTTAGCGAGGTAACTTAAACAGTGCAACCAGTTTTCAAGTCTGTTTTTCTCTGTGGTTTTCTTTTGATATTTGAGTTACAGGTGGGCTTTTGCATTCAACAGTGTAGCACTAGTGTCCTGAACCTGCTGCTGTTTGTCCAGCTCAACTGTTTGGAAAGTGTTTTTCAGTTACTGTCTATTTCACTGTAGCAAAGTAAAATACAGGATAAGACATACAGTACACTGGATATTCTTTACAATGCCCCCACACACCGTCATATGGCTGAATACACACAAAGATATAACAAATAACCACGCACATGTTTTCTGAAGGGCATTTATTGCAGTGACTTTAGCAAGCTTGCGTTTGCAATGTTTCAGTTGCAACTGAAAAGCCCGACTGAAGCACAATTCGTCAAGTCTTCATGCCGACGTTGAAAAGAACGGTGACTCCAAACATCAGCTGGTTGATCATCACTTGGCACAAACGAATGGGTTCCTATCTGCGCACCAGCGATCGTTCCAGAGTCCCCATCCTGGAAAACACGAAAACATCACATTCTGTGACAATGCTGTTATGTGTTGACATTTGCTCTCGGTACAGAGTGACATAATATACTCATATAGAAAAGCTGAGAGTATCACAAAATGTCCTGCATTCACTCTCAAGTTTGTACATCTCATGAGCATGCAGTTATTCTTTAACACATTGAGTGCCACAGCGCTTCAGTAAAATTGTCTGGAGCCTGTGCCAGATTCACTTCCATTCAGTTGAAAACAGCTATAGAATTTTTTCTATTATGGCTATATTAACGGGGCTGGACTTTAATGAAACATTGAACACTCCTGCTTCTTCCAAAGAAGAAATTTTGTTTCTAGACAGTTCCATTATGAAATTACAGCCTCTCAAAAAAGTGCACTTTCAAGGGTTTTCTGTCGTTTTTTTTTACTTTCCAAGATATAGCCCCTTTTATGAATACCTTTTGCACTCTAATTTCGAGCACATTCACTGACTCTGGCTGGTGTTTTCTGATGTGGTGGCGTGTGGTGTGGTTTCTGTGCAGCCACACACCCCTCTCCCCCCCCCCCCCTCCCCCCCCCCTCTCCACCTCTGAGCTGCGGGCTCCTCCCACACGCACAGAGTTTGCTTTCTCGACTCCGTTTTTGCCCCGGACAGATCCCAGCGCCCATCAAGGAAATGATGCGCGCTGGCAAACGCGACTGAACGAAAAGGCTTGGCCCGTTCGGCTTCGGATGCTGGCTTTCTAGGAAATCGTGTGGAGATAGATAGAAGCATAAGAGCTCAGTTGTGAGCGCGGATGCAGCCGAGCCCACTCTCGCTGTAGACAGAGCAATATATACGGCTCTGGCAGAAAGCATGCATCGGTTTCCACTTTCATCACGGCTTTCTCCGCTGTCTCCTGTACAAAGTAAAGGATCTGAGGTGGGTGGAGCAGCTCCTGTGACGATGTTTAAGGTGGCGCCGTGTGATCCCTTGAAGGGATTCATGCTCACTGGCTGGGTACGACCTTAAACAGCAGAATTATGGAATAATATGAATTATGATTTTAGGACGTGCACAGACGTCCTTGGCACTGAACGTTACTTTTTTTTAGGACGTGCACAGACGTCCTTGGCACTCAATGTGTTAAAAAGAAAAAATCCCTTATCTCTTTATTTTTCTTTGATCAATGAAGAGGATTGATTGGGTTAAAATGATTAATTTATTATCATTTTAACCCAATCAATCCTCTTCATCACCCTTTGTCCTCCCTTACCTCCGAAGTTCATCTCCGTGCAGTCCTCGCTGCTCCAGTTGTTGTCGATCCCGCGCCAGTTGTTGGGTCTCTTAGGGGCCCAGCTTGAAAAGGCGCTCTTGCCCATAAGCAATCCAGTACCGTCACTCCATTTGAACCACTTACCAGCTTTCTTCTCAGAAACACAAACCAGACAGTTACAGGTGATAGATGAACAATGATCATAATTACTTCTGTAATACTTCTATTCCATCCATCCATCCATCAGGTCAGACATCCAGCCAGTAGTCAGTTATCTTCAGATTGCTCACGTGTCTTTCGGCTCCCACCCAGACGTAAGGATGTTTCTTGTAGTTGTTCATCTGAGCCGTCAAACACATCACATAATCATTCTCCTCCTTGCTGTGTATTGAGACCAGTTTACCGTTGTTGTAACATCCCATCTGGAAAAAACAACAGCAACAACAATAAGATGTATCATGTATGACATGTATGTCTTCTTCATCATGACTGTCTGTCTGTAACTGATGACTTTATATGGTGCATCATCAGTGGATGTATGCGTGTGTGTTTTTCTTACGTATTTTGCATAGTGATAGTCGGCGCGCATTTGGAAAAACTTCATACAGCGGTTCGACTTCGGACCCATTTTGAACCATCCTCCACCACCGGCACACGCTTCCAAACGATATTGTGCATTACACATTTTCAGAATCTCATCTGTAGAAACATCAACTGTGTTAACGAACTGTGTTATGGCTTGCATTGAAGGCAATGCAGTTGTGTCTGTATGGTACAGTACTTACTCCTGCTCTTTGCTGCTGTGGTGTCCTGGACGGACACCAGCACCAGCAGCAAGATGGCCGCTCCCCAAATGCAACGCATGGCTCGCTTCACTTCTTCTCTCTTCGACGAGTTGGGAATGCCAGACAGTTCATCTCTATTAGCAACTTAACTTCCTCAACTCAACTCACTCAACTCACTCAACTCAACTCACTCAACTCAACTCACTCAACTCAACTCACTCAACTCAACTCAACTCACTCAACTCAACTCACTCACTCAACTCACTCAACTCAACTCACTCAACTCACCCACTCAACTCACACACATCTGTGATATGAGCTGATCGCTTGATAACCCACTCGTTTCCCCCAACATCCAAGGCAGGTTTCTAAATAGCTGCTCAGACTAACATGTTATCTACCAAAAAGACCTCAGAAGTTTGTCCTATTGTGTTATCCTAAAATATGTTGAGAGAAATAAGCACGTACCACAGTGTTGTTGTGATGGTCGCTTTCCCCATCCCTCTTTATGTCATGTGATGGCCCGGTGTTACACTTATATACGCACTGCTCCTCCCTGAGGCGTGACACGTACGTATCTTTCTGTATAGGTACATTTGACTGGAACAATAATGATGTTAGCCTGCGGGATCGTGTCAAACGTCGACTTGAAACATTTACTGGGAAAATATTTGGGCTAGCTCGAAGCAACTGATGTATAATAGAGGCTAATTTAAATTGTTTCTAGGGATTTACTTGCTGGTTGAAGTTTAGTAGTGGTAGTAGTCGTCGTCGTATTTATAGTTGTAACAGAAGTAGTACTTATGGAGGGAGAAGTAATAGTAGTAGAAATGGCATCATAGTAGTAGTCGAAATAGAAAAAATAGTAGTAGTACAGGCAGTATAGTAGTAACTGTGTGTGTGTGTGTGTGTGTGTGTGTGTGTGTGTGTGTAAAAGTCAGTGAGTAAAAGAAAGAGTTTTTTCACAATCAAATCAGAGTGAGCATTCTCAACTTATAGGCTATCTATATCTAAATACGTATATCTATATAAAAAATAAAATTGAAATATCTATCTATATCTATAAATTTGGCAAGATAATTTGGGCTCTGTTCTCTGTTTCAATTTGTGTCCCACTGATAGTCATCAGTGATGTCATAAATCACTGATGATGGCATAAGTTATGTCATCAGTGATGTCACTTGAGCATAAGTGCATTGTGACATCACTGATGATGTCATCAGTGATGTCATAAGTCACTGAGTATGTCATCAGTGATGTCATAATACACATGATGTCATCAGTGATGTCATAAGACTGATGGATATAAACTTAAGGGGCACAGACACACTTGTGTGCATGTAAACTTAAGGGCAATAACATTTAGTGAGCAACACACACACACACACACACACACACACACCTGCGCGCGTCAATAGAGCAGGCCAGGCCACCCAGCAGCCAAGCTGCGTATGCAGGGCTGCAGGGCGGGCGAGACCGCGCAGCGGCCGAGCCAAGGAATCGAGCGCATGTAGAGTGTGAGATGCCTAGTTGCCAGCCTAATTCTCTAGTAGATATCTCCATGCAACCACTGCTTATTGTTCAATAGCATCCTAGACAGTAACAGTTCAATAGCATCCTAGACAGTAACAGTTCAATAGCATCCTAGGCAGTAACAGTTCAATAGCATCCTAGGCAGTAACAGTTCAATAGCATCCTAGACAGTAACAGTTCAATAGCATCCTAGACAGTAACAGTATATTTGACAGGAATTTGTTTTTCTGATAAATGAGAGAAAAGTAAAGGGGTCGTCTTTTCATATCACCACAAACTTACAATTCCCCCTAAACTCTAGCTATGTTCCCAGCACTAAACTCTAGCTATGTTCCCAGCACTACATACAGAGTCTCCATATACTAGAAATTACCGTGCGAAGCAGTCTAAATTAACGATATTAAACTATATTTCGGACTCACAAGAGAGGCCATAGCATCATATACTGTACAAGGTCTAAAAAGAGACATACAGTACAACACACACCACAGCAAAATATTCAATATGAAACAACAAAGTGTACATCAGTTCATGTATGTCTGTATGTCATGTCACAGTCTCTGTTCTCTTAGTCTCTTAAAACAGACTGTCTCATCTACATCCGGCGAATGCAGCTATATACAGTCTGTACGTTACACCCCCAGAACATGCACAAGGAAGTTGGGAAAAAAACCTTCAGACAGGAAAGAAGTTCGACGGAATCCGACCAATCACGACACGTGTGTCCACGAAAAATGCGGCATATTGGATTCTGATTGGACTAATGAGCGGAAGACCCGCCTTTCTGCTATTCTGATTGGACTAATGAGCGGAAAACCCGCCTTTCTACTTCCCATTCTGGTTGGTGCATGATTCTTCCCCACGAAGTACAGACGGTATGGCGGAAGCATTTGAAAATTGCGGAAGCCAACTCGTCTGTTCTAAGAGACTACTATTCTCTAGACCAGGGGCACTCAATTAAAATTCATAGAGGTCCAGTTAGAGAAAATGTCCTCAAGCAAAGGTCCGGAACATTGTAACGTACAGTAGCTTGCGTTATGATTCAGTGCCATTGAACTTAGGCTACTTCAATGATTGCAGTAGCCTAATGGTACAATGTCTGTATGTAGTCAATGACTGACTGTTAAATCAAAATAAACATCAACAATGTTTATTTAGTTTTCATATTTAACTGGATTAATTATAAATAACTAGCCTACAATAATAATAAATACATGTTATTTTCTCATTTCAAGTAAAATAATGGCTGCATTTAAAAATAACATACAACAGAGTGCTTTGGGAAAATGTGCATCTTAAAAGTGTTTTAATTTGAGAAAGAAAATCTTCTTTTCTTCCCTTAACTCCACCTTTTCTCTTGAGAGAAGTGAGCTCCCTATCTATCTATCTATCTATCTGTCTCAGTGTCTGTCTCTATCTATCTATCTATCTATCTATCTATCTATCTATCTATCTATCTATCTATCTATCTATCTATCTGTCTCAGTGTCTGTCTCTATCTATCTATCTGCCTGCCTGTCTGTCTGTCTGTCTGTCTGTCTGTCTGTCTGTCTGTCTGTCTGTCTGTGTGTCTGTCTGTCTGTCTGTCTGTCTGTGTGTCTGTGTGTCTGTCTGTCTGTCTGTCTGTCTGTCTGTCTGTCTGTCTGTCTGTCTGTCTGTCTGCCTGCCTGCCTGCCTGTCTGTCTATCGATCGTTCGCAATGCAAACGTCACATGCCGTTGGGCAGTGAATGTGTGAGTGTGCCCTCAGTCTGGATTTGAGTGTGTTTGCTCCTGTGGCGCTTTCACAGACAGGTTAGGATCGCATCGCACTCACTGACATACTGCCTGGTTTTGAACTGCCCGTGAGAACAATGAATGAACATCTAGGAGTCTGCCTGCTCCGGATTAAAACGAAATCTTTGTTTTTGCGGTCTACTCGTTTCTTTTGAGCACACCATGTTAAATTACTTATATCTCTCGCATATCTCCGTGTCTGACAATCTCTCGCCTGCAGCACCACTGGAACCGACTGGCCACTGGAACAGGCAGAATCGAATCGGATATTTGATTGGCTCAGTAGCATCACGTGTGATGATTTACAGCGCATGCATTGGTCTGTGAGCCTCCTGGCACATTAGACCAGTAAAGGGTAGAAAAGCATGTGCCGGCTCGGTGAAATGTAACAATTCTCAATGATTTGTAGGTTATAGCGATCGGTCCGGATAGGACGGCGTCTGGGTCCGGATGCGGACCGGAGTCCGGACTTTGGGGATCGCTGCTCTAGACTCTGACTCATCCAGACAACGTGTAAAAGCCTATTCAGACTGGCCTAATTTGGCTCTGTTTCACAGGTTGTGGTAGTTCTATCTAAAGAATATCAGAAAAACAAAAATAACTCATTTTGAGTCTCACACCCCAAATGTGGCGTGACAGTTGGAAGCCCAGAAGCTAAAACCTGAAAAATGTGCAAACAATGCTAAATCAACATTTGATTTTCATTTTAAACAATACTGGTGACTTTAACAAACGGTGCTGAAAGAACAGGGGAGCGTAGAATTGTAAGCAAGACCTTCCAGATATGTTTCATAATTTTGATATTTTATCATCAGCTCGTCGACAAAATGATTTCCATTTACCTTGTTGTCATACATCAGGACATCAATTTGGTATCATATTTAGAGGTCTGAATATGACACTAATTATATTGTTTTAGGTCTCAGTTTAAAACAATATTGTATCATGAACCTTATCAATCAATCGATCAATCAATCAAATTTATATTTATATAGTGCCACTGCCAAATCATAACAAGAGTTATTTCAAGACACTTTAGTTAAGTCAAGTCAAGTCAAATTTATTTGTAAAACGCATTTCATTTCATACAGAAAGCCACACAATGTGCTTCACAAGGCACCAATCAGGCACGCTCAGGGTTTTACAAACGATTGGCTTTGGAAAATGAATAGATGCTGCTGACAGAGTTGGGGATTAACAGAATACATGTATTTAAAATACAGTATTTAAAATACAAAAGATTAGATTTGTGGTATTCTGAATACAATTACAATAGATGCTCTAATATGAGGCACGCATTTCCCATAAACAGATTTAAACTATTTGTACACGCACAGTGTACCTGCCATACACCACAAGACAATGGCAACGTCAGAGGAGACACACAACCAGGACACTCTCCGGAATGTGTTTTTAACATAGAAAATGTAAATATAAAGAACATTTTACTCGCATGCATTGGTGTGTGCAACCAGAGTGACCCAGACAAATGGGCTCAACAAGACGATTTTGAAGAATTCCAAAAGTAATCCAAAGTATTTAGAATACATTACTTGTGTACTCTAATAGAACATGTTACAAATGACATGTTAGGACATGTATTCAGTAATCTGTTGTGGAATACGTTTTAAAAGTAACGCTCCCAACTGGTGAGGGATAGCCTACAATGACTAAATGGGGGAGGTTGGCACCACAATTAGTGCACTTGCAATTAAGATACAGTATGGCCGACATGATCATCACGTTATCCATAAGCAGCATACGAGCAGCCTGAAAGACACATCAGTCCTCATCATTTAAAGCTGTCAATCACACAGACAGAGGCAATGTTCTAGAGAACACATGAAATAACACCAAGTGCCACGGTGGAGGCTGACGTGTTCTAGGCTAATGTCATGTCATAAAGCAGTCAACACGGGGATTATGCAAAGCCAAACCCAATATTTAACTAGAACATCAGAAGTTCAAAGCAGTCACGAGGAGGGGGAAAATGGATATGGATATGGATGATATGGAGTGGAAGTGGCCCCAGGGTGCAGGTGTCTCCCACTGGGTGCAGGTGTCTCCAGGGTGCAGGTGTCTCCCACTGGGTGCTTGTGACCCTTCACCAGTCTCCTGCATGCGTGGCAGCACCGAACGCTTTCCTTGTCCTCTACCTAACAAAGTGTGACTCCTCCATATATGTAATTTAGATGATAGTGATGATAGTGAAAGACCATGGTTGGTGTGATTATAACTTTGAATCTTATTTACTTATTGCTTGTCGTCAGGTAGGGCTGCAAGTAACGATTATTTTCATTATCGATTAATCTGTCGATTATTTTCTCGATTAATCGATTAGTTGTTGGGTCTATAAAATGTCAGAAAATGGTGAAAAAATGTCGATCAGTGTTTCCCAAAGTCCAAGATGACGTCCTCTAATGTCTTGTTTTGTCCACCTCCCAAAGATATTTAAGTTTACTGCCATAGAGGAGTAAAGAAACCAGAAAATATTCACATTTAAGAAGCTCCAATCAGAGAATTTTGACTTTTTTTCTTAAAAAATTACTCAAAACGATTAATGGATTATCAAAACAGTTGTCAATTATTTTTCTGTCGATCAACTAATCAATTAATCGATTCATCATTGCAGCTCTATTGTCAGGGTACAGGCCTGCAGGTTCAGGCGTCCACGTCTGTTGAGGGGATGAGACGTTGTGGGGGTGGGCAGTTAATTAAACTATTTCCTGCCATTTTGATGCGTGATTATGAATGCTACATGAAAGAATCTACTTCATTATAGAGATGCCAAAATCACAGGAGAGTTGTCTGCAAAGGCTTTACACACAATATTGCTAATACAGGGAAATATTTTTTACCAAGAGCTTTGAAAATGTGCAGGGAAACATTTTTCTTCTTCTTCATCTTAAATTATCACAGCAAAGTCTTAAATTGTTCCTCTTCAGTTGAACCATGAAAAACAGTATACACTTGTAAAAAAACAAACAAACAGCAACATCCCCCCCTGGTGGGCAAAGTAAAAAGGTGCACGCAAAGAAAATTATAACATTTAACCAGAGGGAAATGCATACCTGTAAAAGGCAATATAACTGCCAGAAGTTTCCTTCTGCTGCTCCTCCTGTATCTGCTCCTAAACATGCAAAATAACAGAATTTACACTCGGAAATGGATTCTAAAAGTGGTCACATGGCACAGAGCAGCCTGCCATGGTCACATGACGTCTTAAAAAAAATCTGTATTATGCAAAAGTATGAACACAGTAAATCAATACTGTATGTTGTAACGTTTAACAGAGGAAAATGCATAGAAGCAAAAATGTATTTGCATGAAATGCATGCATTTGGAGAAGACAATATAAGTCACATGAGTTACCTTCTGTTCTGTTCTCTTCCTGTTTAGTTACAGGCTTTTGCATTCAACAGTGTTGGACTAGTGTCCTGAACCTGCTGCTGTTTATCCAGCTCAACTGTTTGGAAAGTGGAAGCTTTGTATAGTGAACATTAAACCCCTCCACTGTCATATAGCTAAATACACACAAAGATACAGCAAGTAACCACACGCATGTTTTCTGGAGAGCATTTATTGCAGTGACTTTAGCAAGCTTGTGTTTGCAATGTTTAATTTGGAACTGATAACGACCGACTGACTGACAGTTTGTCAAGTCTTCATGTCGACATCCCAAATAAACATGACTTCCTGCTCCTGGCACACACAAATGGCTTCATCCCATTGCACCAGCGATCGTTCCAGAGTCCCCATCCTGGAAAACATGCCATGACAAAAAACATCACATTCAGTGACACACACACACACACACACACACACACACACACACGCACACACACACACGCACACACACACACACACACACACACACGCACACACACACACACACACACACACACACACACACACAAATACCTCTCTGCCGGCTCCCCTAGTTTTCACTTTACCTCCGGAGTTCATCTCCATGCAGTACTCGGCCCCCCGCGTGTTGTCTGGCTGCCCAGGAGCCCATCTTGAAAATGCCTCTTTGCCTTGAGCCAATCCGGTGCCGTCATTCCATTTGAACCACTTCCCACATTTCCTCTGAAAAAAAACAGAAAAGATGTGAAAGATGAATAATTATCAAGTCAAGTCCCGCGAGACTTTCCTGCCGGCTGGCCTGTGTAGTGACTTGATGAGAGTTGGTGAAACTCACCCCGAATGAGGAAATGAGATCCCTGTAAATACTAGTGGAAATAGCCCGGGGGTGAATAGCAGTCTGATGTTTCTTTAGGGATAATATAATGATGATATGGGTAGAACACGGGAAGAAAACTGTCTATTTACATGGAGGAAGAGCACGCTGCCATGTGGCCCCGACGGAGCGCATTCAAGGACTGGCTTGCACACTATTTAGATCACAACAACGCCTACGACGCTCCAAATCGCTGCGGAGAACACTGGGTGAATCGTCAGATAATAATTAATGTGAGGAGAGGCCTCCAGGTTTAAAAAAAATGAAATTCTCCTTTAATGCAACCAGTGTATTGTTACGATGCGGATTAAATGTCAGTTAAGGTAAATAAATGACAGCTGATGAGGTTGCGTCGTTCAGATGAATGAATGTTAAGGGCAGTTTATAGTACAGCGATGATTTATGATGGTGCTGAAAAGGTGATCGGATGCAGCCTGCCATCCCTTCAGGACCTGCACGCCGCCGGGGCGCCGAAGCGGTCTCGGAAAATCTTGGCCAACCTCTCCCACCCCCAGACGTAAACTCTTTGAGGCTCTCACCCTTGGCAGAAGACTGAGTGAGGTCTGTCAGAACCAGAACCTCTCGTCACAGGGACAGCTTCTTCCCGACCGCCTCTTCGACGAGACACGGACGCTCCCACGAATAAGGACCCCTGAGTGCATCATGGCTGCTCACCTGTTTTTTGCCGCCCACCCAAACACGCGTGATGAGTTTGGTGCTGTGCGCCGTCAAACACGCCACCTCGTCATTCTCCTTCATGTTGTGCATCGAGACCAGGTTACCGTGGTGACGCCAACATTCCACCTGGAAACAATGACACGTCACAGGTCACATGATGCATCAGTCTGTGTGTGTGTGTGTGTGTGTGTGTGTGTGTCTGTGTGTGTGTGTGTGTGTGTGTGTGTGTGTGTGTGTGTGTGTGTGTGTGTGTGTGTGTGTGTGTTTTCTTACGTGGGCACGGCCATGGCTGAGGCGTTTTGTGAAGAATTTCATACAGCGGTTGGGACCCAACTGGTACCAGCCTCCACCACCGGCACATGGTCTCAGCGGGTATTTTGTTTGGCACGTGTGCAGAACCTCATCTGTAGAAACATCAGCTGTGTTAAAGGGATGGGGTATAGAGACACTGCGTAACGCGTCATCATTCAGAAGCCACGCCCAAGACGGGGGAAAACAGAAACCCCCCCCCCCCCCCCCTCCAATCCTGGCGTTCTCCTATGTCACGTGCATGGTTGCGTGTTGCACAAAAAGATCGTATATACGGAAGATGAACACTCCAACTTACTTCCTTGACAGCTAGATCCACATTTTTTTTCTCGCCAATTCTCAATGGCTTCCTTGTTTTGCTCAGGAGTACAAAAAAACTTTAACTGGCGATTTTTTACATTTGTTGTCTGCGCAGCCCCACCACACAACAGCTTTTAGCTATGTTTAATTCAAGGTGTGTGGAAATGAACAGAGCTTTTCCCCCGTGATGGGCGTGGCCTATTTCATGCAGTGTCTCTATGAAGTACTTGCCGGCACTCGGTGTACTACATGTACAGTACATGCAGTAGTACGCGTCTCTCTCAGGTTTTGGTTCCTGCTCTGTACCCAGTGCAGTTGTGTCTTTATTAGAGGGTGAGACGGGCCTGTCCCATCCCACCTACACAAAAAGACTGCCGTCCTGGGTCCTGAGCCAGTCAGTCCCTGGGTCCTGAGCCAGTCAGTCCCTGAGTCCTGAGCCAGTCAGTCCCTGAGTCCTGAGCCAGTCAGTCCCTGAGTCCTGAGCCAGTCAGTCCCTGAGTCCTGAGCCAGTCAGTCCCTGAGTCCTGAGCCAGTCAGTCCCTGAGTCCTGAGCCAGTCAGTCCCTGAGTCCTGAGCCAGTCAGTCCCTGAGTCCTGAGCCAGTCAGTCCCTGGCCAGAGTCAAAACACACAAACTGTCCCGCCCAGAGTGACTCGGGTCCAAACACGCTCTTAGGATGGTGGACTCCGTCTAGCCGCACACTTCATTTGGCATGCCTGCTAAATGGGCTGTGAGAGACCTTTAGATAACCTTTAAGTGTGTGTGCCTGTGTGTGTGTGTGTGTGTGTGTGTGTGTGTGTGTGTGTGTGTGTGTGTGTGTGTGTGTCTGTGTGTGTGTGTGTGTGTGTGTGTGTGTGTGTGTGTGTGTGTGTGTGTGTGTGTGTCTGTGTGTGTGTGTGTGTGTGTGTGTGGGGGGGGGGGGGTGTTTGTTGTGTTGTGTTCTGTGTGTGTGTGTGTGTGTGTGTTGTGTTGTGTTGTGTTGTGTTGTGTGTGTGTGTTCTACTGCAGTTTTTGTTCTCCCCAATACTTTTTTAGATTACTTTGGGTTCTACTACTGCACTTTTAATTCACACCATTTTGGCCAGTAGCCTACCTTGGCAGTACCAGGAACACTTGACCTGTGGTACTGTGTAATATGGCACAGGTACTGTAATATGTCAAATTAGACCTGGTAACTGGGAGAGAGTCGCATGCTCATGCACGAGCCCCCAAGCTCCAGGCCGCGGGGGCGCGCGCAGGAGCAACAGCATTGCCCCTCGCCTCTCATGTCCGAGGCGGGGGCTTTCGCATGGGGTGAGAAATAGTCTGACATAACGTAGCGTTAACGTTACTTTATTCTCGTCAGAAAACACTCCGATTTGCATGTTAAAACAAGTTTGCAGCCTAGGAATAACTGGAAAACATTTGATTGATATATTAACGTCAGAGGAAGCCAGGATTAGTCAAAACGATATGAGAAATACACAGCACGTCTGCCGTGTGACTTTTCCGGGTTTATTGTCCTGCGTGGGGGGGTACATACGGAGGTAGGGGACGAATTTTGAGGTTTGACTGACAGATTGAGGGCAGAATGGCGTTACGAGATTTACTCACAAGCTCGTTTTAATGTTTTCCATTGGTTGCATTTGATAAAAACCACACAGAGACGTGAAGGGTGACCAATGGCATTGATTTATGACAAAAAGTAAAAAAGTGAAAAAAGGCACATTCGAGGTCCTGGAACGACATATATATATACTGGTTGAAAAGCAGTCAGCCTCGTGTCTGTATGGGACTTACCCCTGCTGCACTTTGCTGTAGTGTCTGTATGGGACTTACCCCTGCTGCACTTTGCTGTAGTGTCCTGGATGCACAGCAGCAGCAGGATGGCGGCTCCTCCAATACACCACATGGCTCACTTCTCTCTTCATCCAGTTAGGAAAGTCAGACAGTTACAGTTCATCTTTATTAACAACATATTGATCCTGTTCTGTTATCCTAAAATATGTTCAGAGAAAAAGAGGACTTACCACAGAGTGTTGTGGTGCTGCTCGCTTCCCCGGTCCGTCTTCATGTCATCTGGTCCGTTGTTACATGTGTCTACTCTCTGCTCATCCCTGAGGGATATTGGTTTTAGCCTGTGGGGAAATGTCGGTGCTGGACTACTGTACATATTGCATGGTGCACTCAGCCCCTCAGAAATAAGTTAGCATTTTTCTATCATGGTTGTTTCGTACATTAGTTCATTCTTGGGGTCCCCAGGGACCCTAGCCGGTAGTCCTTGTCTGTTGAATATGTTGGTAGGGAGGACTTAGTTATGAGCAGTATTTACTGGCTGCAAGTAAAGTGTAAAGCAAAACCAAAAAAGATGATTCTTCCAAACACTGTTGCCACTTTGGCATGGAGGTATAATGCATTATGAATGCTGAACTTATAATATATTATGTCCATCACTTATAATACTTTGCCATGCATGAGTATAAACATTTATAAATAATCTACTAGTTTACTCTCTGAGAATAGAGACACTGCGGAGTGCGTCATCATTCAGAAACCACGCCCAAAACAGGGGGAAACAAATACTCCCCCCCCAATCCTGGCGTTCTCCTATGTCGCGTGCATGGTCACGTGTTGCACACAAAGATCATATATACGGAAGATGAACACATTTTTCTTCTCGCCAATTCTCAACGGCTTCCCTGTTTTGCTCGGGAGTACAAAAAAACTTTAATTGGCGATTTGTTGTCTGCGCAGCCCCACCACACAACAGCTTTTAGCTATGTTTAATTCAAGGAAAATGACGCTGGTGTACGGAAGTGAATGGAGAGATTTCCCCCGTGATGGGCGTGGCCTGTTTCATGTAGTGTCTCTATGCACATGTTTGCAGGTGTATGTTTGCATTAGAGTCAGTCCAGCCCGGTCTGATCCAGTTTAACTCGTTCAACGCACTTAGTGTTGTGCAGTGTTAGGGGAAGGGGGGGGGGGGGGGTAGTGAATAGGTAGTCAGTGTTGAAATACCGTCTGTCACCACTCACCCCGCCAAAGCTTTGTGTACTGTAGGCTGTGTTAGTGTCCACAGTCTAAACTCATTACCCTGTGTTACAGAGAGAGCTGTGGCCGCCCAGAGAGAGAGGGAGGGAGGGAGAGAGAGAGAGAGGGAGAGAGAGAGAGAGAGGGAGAGAGAGAGGGAGAGAGAGAGAGAGAGGGAGAGAGAGAGGGAGGGAGAGAGAGAGAGAGAGGGAGAGAGAGAGAGAGAGAGGGAGAGAGAGAGAGGGAGGGAGAGAGAGAGAGAGAGAGTGAGTCTGTTGTCTGTGTTTAAACAGTGACAAATTAACTTGGACCAAACACTGTTATTCTGATTTGTTGCTTGGTTGGGTGAAGTGGAGGCGGCGGCTTGCTGTCGTGTGTGTGTGTGTGTGTGTGTG
>NC_139645.1:15985740-15998240 GCF_964638095.1 Poromitra crassiceps | reverse complement strand
GAAGAAAGTGTGAACGTGTGATTTACAGTAGCTAACCTGCAGAAGAAGAAAGCGTGAACGTGTGATTTACAGTAGCTAACCTGCAGAAGAAGAAAGTGTGAACGTGTGATTTACACTAGCTAGCCTGCAGAAGAAGAAAGCGTGAACGTGTGATTTACAGTAGCTAACCTGCAGAAGAAGAAAGTGTGAACGTGTGATTTACACTAGCTAGCCTGCAGAAGAAGAAAGCGTGAACGTGTGATTTACAGTAGCTAACCTGCAGAAGAAGAAAGCGTGAACGTGTGATTTACAGTAGCTAACCTGCAGAAGAAGAAAGCGTGAACGTGTGATTTACAGTAGCTAGCCTGCAGAAGAAGAAAGTGTGAACGTGTGATTTACACTAGCTAACCTGCAGAAGAAGAAAGCGTGAACGTGTGATTTACAGTAGCTAACCTGCAGAAGAAGAAAGCGTGCTCACAGACACGGGAACTCTATGAGGTATGGGCGAGCAGGTTCCCCTGTTAAAGAAAATAAAGTCAAGACAAGTATCACCAGTATGTGATTTAAAACAGCATAAAATATAACGGACAGATAATAACCCAGATGATAAAAATGATGTGTGTGCTCCCGAGATTTTAAAGATATTACGGTCAGATTAAAAGGCCAGGGAGAAAAGATTGTGTTTTTTAGCCTTGATGTAAACGTGTCCGGTGAAGGTTCAGACCTAACAGGGAGGGAGGAGCAAGCGATTCCACAGTTTAGGGGCAGCAGCAGAAAACGCACGGCCACTCCTTTGCTTCGACAGTGAGAAGCATCTGGTCAGAGGATCTACGTTCTCGCCGCAAACCTTCTTGCTCAGATCTGATGTTTTGTGTGTGTGTATGTGGCTGTTCACATTATCTTTCTAAAAGTGGCCAATATCAGATTCCAGTGTGAACAGGTCATGGTCCTGAAGTGACCTGCATGCGGCTGGACAGCTGCGTTTATCACCCGAAACACGGTCAAGCTCACTGTAAAACGTGCAGAAATATCAGATCTGAATCTGATTTAAATCCACATAAGTGGCCCAGGTCAGATTTGAAAAGATCAGATTCCGTGTGATTTGTACTGTCCACACTGTCATGGAAAAAAACAGACCCAAGTCACTTAGGGGGGGGGGGGGGGGATCAGGTTTGGGCCACTTTTGCCTGTAGTGTAAACGGAGGCTCTAAGGGCCTATGTCCACCAGCTGCTGTACGGCTCCATGCAACTGCCTGAACAGACCCACACCCATGTACGCATGCGGGATCCACCACAAATAGAAGGAGGTGCATATTTTTGCCGTACTGCATACGTTGTTACCCATCTATTAACATAGAGTCTGTCTCAGCGGTGGCACAGAGCGGTACTGCAGCTGCTGGACATCGGGCTGAAGACGACTGCTACAGTTGTCTGAGAAGGTGCCAGACAGCAGCTCTCTTGGCTTGTAGGAGTGACTGAGAATAAATATGTACAAACTGTGTGCGTAGTAAGACGGGTACGCTGCATAGCCCAACTGTTAGGAGTCATTCACTCTGGCCAGCGCTCCCTCTCTCTCTCTCTCTCTGGCTGTGTGTGTCTCTCTCTCACTGGCTGTCTGTCTCTCTCTCACTGGTCGTCTGTCTCTCTCGCTCGCTGGCCGTTGGGGTTTGCATATTCAAATGTTACTGTTGTGAAGGCAGTGCTGCAGCAGCAGCAGCAGCAGTGCAGGCTGGCTCTCTGCACACACAGCATCTGGGCTGGGGTTCTCCCAACTGAGCACGGGACGGCACGGTCCAGACCGAGCAACAGGGATTAGGAGCACTTGTCTGATGACGGCCCAGACCGAGCAGCAGGGATTAGCGGTGCTTGTCTGTCTTACTCTTCCATCTCTGGGTGAGTTGTTTGTGACTGGAGTCACTTGTTACAGATCTATAGCGGCCGGTCACCCAAATACTTTCTCCTTTGGTGATGAATCTGCGAGATGCATCTGTGTGCTACTGTACACAGGAGCATGTTTAGTTTACATCACAACAGTTTATGGTGACTTAATTTATAGATTTTTTTTATAGATGTGTCTTTTGTTCCCTCCTGGTCTAATATAAAAAGTCCTTTAACCAGATGTAAGCAGGTATTGTTCCTTTGTACAGCAGTGCAGTGACTCAAACGTTTTCATATCAAGGACCACTAATTTAGTCCACATTACAACAATCAGATCAGATCAGATTTTCTCTCTCAGACCCAAATGCGTGTTTTTTTTTTGCAGATATGATTTTGTCCAGAATTCCATGACTATCTGTAGTACTGTGTATAGAGAGATAACACAAATCAAAACAGTCAGTCTGCTACATTCTCTCTAAGGCCATGTTCAGACTAGGAGGCCAAATCTGATTTGTGAACTTTAGTGACCTATTAATGATTCTATCCAGATTGGTTTTATGAGTCTGGACGCTCCAAGTCTGATTTGTGTCACTTGTCCCAAACCACATATGGAGGTCTGGACACACAGATCCGACTTGAAAATCAGATTTGTGGCAGTGTGGACACACTCTCAAATCAGATTTGGGAAACCAATCAAGATAATGATGATTAATGACTTTATCAGCAAATCAGATTTGCCTGTAATGTGAACATGGCCTAATTGTCTTAACTTCTTGTGAATGGAATAATGCCCAAGTGTAACAATTCATCATTTTGCATGGGTGGACCCCCCGGTGGTCCGCGGACCCCACGTTGAGACCCACAGTAGCGGACACGGACCAGAACCCGGTCCATATAAGCCCAGGCCTTATAAGCGCGGCAGCGCTGCTTCTCGACTCGGGGCCTGCGCTTGGCACGACTTGAAAGCGCCTCAAACTACTTCTCATTGTCTTTATAAACAGTTTGTGATGGGCCTCCTCTCATTGTTAGTACTAAAGGGGTTCTAACAGTTCTGCTGGCTGGCCCAGAGGGAAGTAATGGCACGTTTGGCTGCATCAACACAGGCAGCTCCAGAACCTTATAAGGCCACTCTGTGTGGGGTCGATGGAGACACTCTCTCCTCTCTCACAGCATCTGGTTCTTCTTCACTCCCTCTGACTCCTCCACCTCTGTGTCCTCGTCTCCAACTTCCCATCACATTGTTTGGTTGCCATAGACTGTATAAAATATGGACGTATTATAGCCACCGTGACCGTCACCCATTGCTTTGTGGTTTTTTGAAGCCTCGGGGTTTGAAGGAGCAAAGCTTCTGCACACCTGAAAACGACAGGTGCGTCGGAGGAGGAGGAGGGAAAACCCCACTGAATCCAAAGAATATAGCTCCCGCACACTGTCTCCAAATGCAAAAGGTTTATTTAACAGAAAGAATCACGTTTCGGTCCAAAGACCTTCATCAGATTCTTCAGATCGTCAGATCAGAATCTGATGATCAGTGTGTTATTTTCTCTCTTTTCTTTATGCCTCGGGTTTGCTTTTTAGCTTGTGCAGCTCGCGCAACCTGTCAGCCTGTGCTTTATCTACATGTCTACTTGACTATAAATGGGAGCATAATTGACTAAATGAACTTCATGCTGTGTTGAAGAAGACTTGAAACTAGTGATTGAGACCATCAACTCGTTAGGAAAGTGTTTTTCTGAGGTCATAAGTCAAGTGAGAAGCAGGGTCATTCCCACATAGACTTCGATACAGTCTTTTTTGCAGCCAGTGGAGTCGCCAGTCACCCCCTGCTGGCCATTAGAAAGCATGCAGGTTTAAGGCACTTCCGCATTGGTGTAATTTTTTCAGAAGCGGAGGTTGCTCCTTGCTAAATATCTCCCATCTCCCCTCTCTCTCTCTCTCTCTCTCTCTCTCTCTCTCTCTCTCTCTCTCTCTCTCAGAATCCTCAGAGGTCATGACCTCACAGCCTTCGGCGATGACTGAGCATGCTCCTCCGTCGTCCTCGGTGACCGTCACCAGCAGCATCCCCTCGGCTACCTCGGCCCTGCTTCCTCCCTCCTCTTCGTCGTCGTCGTCCTCCTCCTCTTCCTCGGCCATCCCTCAGCCCACCTCCAGCAGCAAGCCCTGGAGGAGCAAGTCCATGAGCTCCAAACACGCCCCCTCCACCTCCCCCCCCTCCCCCGCCGTGCTGTCCGTCAAGCAGGAGAAGGAGGTCTCCTGTAAGCCCGCCCCGCCCACAGAAGCTCCTCCTAAGGTTGGTACTCTTGGTACTACTTGTTACTGTGGACTACATGCATTACACTAACGCAGTGGTTCTTAAACGTTTTTGGCTTCAGTACCCCCCTTTCCCTGATTTCTGAATCCAAGTACCCCCTTTACCCGACTACAACATTTTGCTTAGAAAACGGCAAGAAAAAACTATAGCATGTGATGCAATGAATGAATGATTTAGGTTTATTTATTTTAACGTTTCATTTATTTTCATGATTTATTCTTACATTTATTCTTTACACACAAGTACCCCCTGTAGTACCTCCACGTACCACTAGGGGTACGCGTACCCCAGTTTGGGAACCACTGCATTAACGTATCATAGCTGCTTCTCTTACTAGAATATTTTTACTCTATTCTTTTACATTATATTATTCACTCTAACTGACATCATGCATCTTTTGGATTGTAAATTCCTGTTAAACACTCAGGACCTTCTACTTTGTGTCTATATTGTATATATTGGACTGCACTTTTTGATTTTCTTTGTAATTTTATCTCTTGATTTGACTTCTGACTATCCATGTCATGTAATCTGATTACCTACTGTGGCAGTAAAAGTGATTCTCATTCTCATTCTTGAGGTCGTTGCTCAGAAGTCGATGCTGGAGAAGCTCAAACTCTTCAACACTAAGGGAGGCTCCAAGTCGTCGTCCGCCTCCTCCTCCAGTGGAGCGGGGGGACAGACGGACAGCGGCGCCCCCGCCAGGCAGCCGGGGGCGGGGCCGGTGGAGCGGGCCGAGGCCGGCTCCAACACCGACCCGCTGGAGGAGTCTGACGGGAACGCCCGCCCGGGGGCCAACGGTACCGGCAACGGGACGGTCATCACTCTGGCCACCACAACCAGCAGCCCCAAGATCGCCCTGAGGGGCATCGCCCAGCGCACCTTCAGCAGGGCGCTGACCGCCAAGAAGAGCTCCACCAAAGGCCTCGAGAAAGACAAGGAGAAAGAGAGAGCGAAGGAGAAGGAGCGAGAGAAGGAGAGGGCGAAGGAGGTGGGGAAACGCACCTCGGTCCCCGACAGGACAGAACTCAGGGGGGAGGAGCCTAAGGAGGAAGTGGCCACCGGCGCCGCGGAAACAGACGCTTCCAACAAAAGGACCTCTAAAATCGCCAGCTTCATTCCCAAGGGGGGGAAAGCGGGCAAAAAGGAGAGCTCCGCCCCTGCACAGAGCTCCGCCCCTGCACACAGCGGAATACCAAAGCCAGGAGGAGGGAAGGCCCCGGGCGCGGGGGGCAAGGCCTCGCCAGCGGGGGCGAAGGAGGCGGGCGAGAGGCCGCGCAGCATGCGGCTGGGAGGGGGGCTGGCCATGCACCGCGGCCCCCTGGACAGAGACAGGGACAGGGACAGCAGACACTCCAGCTCTACCTCCAGCCTGGCCTCCACCGAGGGCAAGCCCCCGCAGGCCCACGGCGCCGCCCCCGTGGCCGGAGGTGGCGGTGCCACGCAGAGCACAGCCAGCAACACGGTCAGCGTGCAGCTACCTCAGACTCAACAGCACCACAGCCACCCCAACACGGCCACCGTCGCACCGTTCATGTACAGGTAAGGTGACAGAAACACACCTGTGCAGGTCAGAGTGGAGAGATGACGCAGCAACATGTCAGCGTTCGTCTCCAATCCACAAGCATCAGGGTTCATTTAACGCTTCTAACATAGACCCACATCTGAACATTTGTCCAGAGTTCCATGACGGTCTGTATTGTAGGTAGAGGGTGTTTTCACACTGGCGCCCCGGTACCGTTCCCGAGCACACTTGCCTACCAAATTGACCCCAGTTCCGGAACGTTTGATGGGTTCCGTTCCGTGATCGGAAAACACTTGCGAATGTGAACGCCAACCGTTCCGAAACCACATAGACAACACACGGGCGAGGATACACTGCAGGCATAGTTGATAACGCACGGGCACTCTGCAAGTGTTCCGTTCCATTGCCGAGCACGGAAGAAATATGTTGTAATGCGAAAGCTGACCAGCGGGGGAGAGGGGGGCCGTGCCCGGGTGCGGAACGGAACAGAACGAAAGCAATCGTTTCCCGAGTGAGAAAGACAATTGTGTCTCCAGGATTGTGTGAATCAAGCGTGTGTGATTTTGCCAACTTTTGATAATGTCATCACGCGTTTGACATTTGAATCTCTGCTAAGCCCTCCATCACTTTGACAGTTGTTGTCCATCTGCAAACTGTTAACCAGGAATCTCACTTGGTGTGTGTGTGTGTGTGTGTGCGTGTGTGTGTGTGTGTGTGTGTGTGTGTGTGTGTGTGTGCGCGTGTGTGTGTGTGCGCGTGCGTGTGCGTGTGTGTGTGTGTGTGTGTGTGTGTGTGTGTGTGTGTGTGTGTGTGTGTGTGTGTGTGTGTGTGTGTGTGTGTGTGTGTGTGTGTGCGTGCGTGCGTGCGTGTGTGTGTGCGTGTGAGTGACCTCTGTCCCGGCCCAGTGTGATAGGCTGGAGGTCCATCCTGCTCTCAATGAGTCCTTTCTAACAGCTTCTCATTATCCCTCCATGCCCCTTCCTCTGCTCCCCCCATCCTCACCACACTTAGCTACTTCCTCCCCTGCCCAGTACCTGTCACATGCCATCATCACCAGGATTACAGCACCTCCGCTGGTCACAACGTTTTCCACATGAATCTAAAGACAAAATGCCTTTAGATGACATTAGAACACTGTGGTTCTACAACATGTTCACGTCACGGACACAGATTAGACCACAGACCCCCATTTGAGAGGATTTTGTCCTAGGCTCCCCCCACCTGCAATCTACAATTTTTGCTTTTAGATGTTTTACTATAGAAAGTGTATGAAAGCTATGAGCAAAATAATCATACATTCTGTCATTGTGTTACTTATGGAGGGAATTATAGTGAAAATAAATGATACCCCTTTTTGCTGGGGACCCCCTGGAACCCCCTCAAGGACCCTTTGGTGGTCCCCGGACGCCACTTTGAGAACCACTGTATGTGTGACACAAGCAATGTCCACGGCCTGGTAAACAACAACAAAATGCAAGAATCAGTTTTTTACCTGCTAAAATAATGTATTTACAGCAGCTTTTTCTTAGGAAAGTATCACTCCAGCTGTTTGTACTGTTTTACAAATAGGAATCAAAGCAAGAACAGATTTAGAGTTGTAGTTTAAAACTTGCTCACTCACATCTTTGTTTCTTTGTTTGTCTCTGTCTTCAATGTTTCCTTCTTGGTAGCCTCATACAGTATGTTGCCACATGGGAATAACCAAAGACTCAACCCACGTGAGATAGCCTAACTGTCCAGCCAGCAGAGAAACCTGTTTACACCCTGTGCTTAGTGCAGAGCAGCATGACATGCAGCCAACCAGGAGATTGTTTCATGTTGATGTGAGAGACAGTGAGAGAGGGGTACGGTGGTCAGCAGGGACAAAGTTTGAGAACAGGCAAAGAGCAAAGGTTGTATGTTACCAAGGCATTTGACTGTTACACTATGTCTCAGAAGGTTAGCAGCCAGTGTGGTGGGAGGCCCGTACTGCTTTATCCACCAGAGACTGTCTGGGGCTCAGCAGGGGGAGGTTCAGACTCACAGCCTTGAAGTTTAATTCATTAATTAATTAATTAATTAATTAATTAATTATTTCAGGTTTATGACTATTTGCTGAATACTAGGTTCCTTCTAAATGCCTTTCCCTCTTTGACCCCTCACACCTTTTGTTCCCCCAGATCTCAAACGGACGTCGAGGGCATGTTGAACACAGAGACAGGCTCAGCGGGACGGGGCGGAGACGTCCCCTTCTCCAAGACCGGCCAGCCGTCCATCGAGGACCTGTCAGGTGGGTGTCTCTCTCTCTGTCTCTCTCTCTCTCTCTCTCTCAGTCAGGCTCAGATGAGGTCTGTGTGATGGGGTGAAGGGGTTTTTCATGGCTCAGAATGGCTCTTACTACACATGAGAGTAAGCAGCATGACCATGTTTACTGTCGTGCATAGATTTGACTTTTGGGTTAGTGTATAGTAAGGATTATCCTGAACACAAATATATTTAGTTATTGTCAGAAATTATGGAGCAATGTGTTCGACTTTCAACGTACAAATGTGAGACTAACTTTGAAATTCTTTCAAATGATACAGTAACAAATGCTTGATTTCGAAATGGTGTATTCAGAGTTGTGCTGATCTCAGATATCAGTCATTGTCACAACTTCTGGAGCAATGTGTTAACTTTGAAATTCTCTAAAATGATACAGTATAAATGCTTGATTTTTGGTTCATATCCAGTCAAGGTTGTCCTGAACTCAAATATCATTTGGCTGGTGGCTAGAACCTCTTTGGCGGGTGCCAAAAATGTGTCTATGCAGTAAAAACTCTTGGTGCTGGACTGGTCAGTGCGTGGTTCTAAGCTTCTGCTCCTCCTGGTGTTCAGGTGAAGACCCGGAGACCAGGCGGCTGCGTACCGTGAAAAACATCGCAGACCTGCGGCAGAACCTGGAGGAGACCATGTCCAGCCTGCGGGGAACTCAGGTCACACACAGGTAACCAAACAGCCAAGTCCCCACAAACTGCTTTGAGCTGGCAGTGAGTGCTGATGCTGCGCCCCAGTGGCTGTTTAGTGCAACTGCTTTGACTGAAGGAAAGCCCTTTGAGCCATGCTTGTGATAAGGGGCTATAAACATAACTGAAGTCTTTCCCCAACATTGCTGTTGAGTTTAACTTCCTGTTTTCTTACAGATTTCTAACGGGATATTCAGCAGTGATCACATAGCAGTTTATCTCACAGAGCCAAAGTGAACGTCACTTCCTGCTTCAGCACTGTACCAGAGATTTTCATCTGCCATTTATTTTCCCATAGACATTTCTTAAAATGCTTATAAAAATAGTTTTACTGGGTCAAACCAAACGGTTCAGATATATTTAGAAACAGGAGAGACCACATGACATTTCACTCTGACCAAAATGTAAAAGAATATTCAAAGAATCCCCCCCCCCCCGATGTTGTTGTTTTTTAGTTTGGATCCGAGTGAAATGTTCTATGGTCTCTCCTGATTCTAAATATATCCGAACCGTTTGGTTTGACCAAGTAAAACTATTTTTATATGCATTTTACGAAATGTCTATGGGAAAATAAATGGTGGATGAAAATCTCTGGTACAGTGCTGAAGCAGGAAGTGACGTTCACTTTGGCTCTATAATAATCCTTTATTTGGAATGTGAGAAATGTGTTTCCAGTGGAAACTAAAACCGTGCTGTTTGGGGAGCATCAATGCGTATAGCCAAAAGGCCCACCATGGCTGCGTGGTGAACAGGCCAGATCAGGCTAACTGCTCTGGGTTTTGAGTGGGTGACCTCAGTGTCATGGCCGCTCAGCACACTGTGTGTCTGTCAGCTTTACAGGTATTCGCTCCTCCTGCTCCTTCTTGTCTCATCGTTTCTCTTGAGGAGCGGCTCTTTGATGGAGCTTGTCTTTCATGTAGTCTTTGAGGCAGGCTCAGCTCTGATCCCTCTCCCTCCCACAGGATTAGGACCTGTTCTCTGACCCAGCTTCCACACACTCTGTGTCCCTACTTTAGACCCTCACAAAGAGTCTATGGCGTCTCTTTCTACCTTTGCCAACAGTCAGGGATGGTTCTGTTTTTGCCGCTGCTTGTGTGTGTGTGTGTGTGTGTGTGTGTGTGTGTGTGTGTGTGTGTGTGTGTGTGTGTGTGTGTGTGTGTGTGTCAGCAGGATATCTCAAAACAAGCGTGAATAGGGCTGAACAGTCATGTGACATCTCTTGCCCCGGGAGTGAGTTTCCCATTCATTTTCTCCATAGACATTTAGAAAAATCCTTATAATATAACGAGTTTTACGGCTGGAACCAAGCCAACCCGTGACTAGGGATGGGAATTGATAAGATTTTAGCGATTCCGATTCCATTTTCGATTCTGTTTATCGATCCGATTCCTTATCGATTCTCTTATCGATTCTCATTGGGCAAGGGAAAAAAAAGAGTACAAACGGGTTTATTAACATTAATTTTCTTTTATATTATTATCATTATAATTATGTATTCTTATTCAGCTCTGAGATCAGATTGCTCTTTTCTTATTCAGCTCTGAGATCAGATTGCTCTTTTCAATCCCATACCAAGCAGGGATCAGTGTCTGTTAAACTGGCTTTGTTTGGGGGTTTGTATTTTGGGTTGAGCATCTTTGTCATCTCCCTATAGAAAATATATAGTGGGAATGAATGAAACAGAACTAGTGGTTAGAATGACAACATGCAACTTTGACATTTTACTTTAGCTGGCATGTCAGACAAACTAGTCACTGCTCGGTGACATTCGTTTACCCTCGCCTCGGTCATTTTACTCTTCCCTGCCTAGGTGAATGGAGGGGCTAGAAGTGCGCAGCACAAGAAGTACTTTGCTGCAGCCTCTGAACCAGTCTGACTCTGAACGTCATCATCCTCTAAATTAAATGGATGGAAATGGAGTATTGGTGAAATCTGGTTTACGCAATGAAACAAATGGCACAAACAATAAACACACAATAGACAGGGTCTGGAGGAGCGCTAACGTTAGCCGCGCTGCTGTTAGCCACGTTATCGTCACTCCGTAGCACATCAGAAACGTGACATTCCTCCAAAATTATTGCATGCTGTGTGGACAAATGCTTCTACATATTGCTAGTATTTCCCCCCTTTGACGAAATAGAGGTTTTGCAAGCATTGCAAGTGGCACTGTGGTCATCGTTTTGCTTCTGCCTAGACGGTGGCTAGACCGGTGGCTGCGGTCTAAACAAAACAAGGCTGCGTTGCGTGCGTGTCGCAGCGTGTGACGTCATCGCGCATGGAATCGATAGTGGAATTGTTAAGGATTTTGGCTAACGATTCCAAGGAATTGATTCACTGGGACCCGGTTCTCAACAAGAACCGGTTCTCGATTCCCATCCCAACCCGTGACCCACTGAATCGTGAGTGACCATAAAACATTTCAGTTGGAGCAAAAACAAAAAATAACAACCGGGGGGGGCGACTGTGTGCAGTCATCAGTACAGTGCTAGTCTCTGTAGATGAATGCTAATCACTGTCTCTGTCTGCTCTGCATCCTCAGCACCTTGGAAACCACCTTCGATGGCAGCGTCACCACCGAGGTCAGCGGCGGCGGTAGCGGTAGCAACGTTAGCGTCAGCGGCGTCAGCGGCACCAGCAGCGGAGGGGGGCGGAGCATCCTCAGCCTCACGTCCACCCGGCCCTCGCTGGCGTCATGGCGTCTGGGCCAGTCCAGCCCTCGCCTGCAGGCGGGCGACGCCCCCTCCCTGGGGAACGGGTACGGGGGCCGCGCACCGGGGGGCCAGGCGGGGCGGTACCTTTACCCCGGGCCGCTGCGGCGCCAGCTGGCCGGCCGGGGCGGGGCCATCTGCGGCGTGGAGCTGGCCGACCGGGCCTCGGACGACATGGACCTGGAGGGCATCGCCATGGAGGTGACGGGATACATGAGCGACGGAGACGTGCTGAACAAGAACGCGGCGCGCACTGATGATGTCACCAGCGGGTGAGTGGATTGCAGCGAAGGACATTTTTTCCATCCTGTAAACAAGATGCAAAATTAGTAATTTAACAGCAGGACAAGCGTCAAATGGCGGTGAAATTTGTGTTGTGCAGATAAACTAATAAGAGTAACTCACTCTTGAGTCATAAACGTGATCCATTGACTCTGTGGAAGCAATTTAACACAGTATCTGATTCTTGATTCAAAATAGCATGTACAATGGGTAGGATTACATATTTACATATTTACATACTGTATATGTCAAACGTATTTATTCTTCTTCTTTTTAGCCAAGTCAGCAGCTGAGCCAAAAAGTTTCATTAGGATGTTGCCTTTAAATCAAATGTCAAAGTAGCATTTCAACAGCATCTTGCTTCCGTAATACTTGAAATACTTTCAGATATACTTGAAATAGACTAATAATTTGAAGTGTTTCAAGTATACTTGAAATAAGCTAGAAGGTCCTGGGTTCGATTCTCACCTGGGACGCTGTGAGCGCTGAAGGAGTGCGTGCCCGTTCGCATGTCCTCGAGTATCCGCCACCCGGGTGGGGTCGTCAAAAGGGCCTTTTTGTGTGGAGTTTGCATGTTCTCCCCGTGCCCCCTGGGGGTTTCCTTCATATAGGAACCCCACACCAAAACATGCAACATCCTGGTCGCTGATGTGGTGCCTCCTCTGGACGTTCGGGGCGCCTGTTCGGAGGCAGGGAAACTGGTTAGAATAGCGCAATCCTGTCCTACCGGTGAAGCTTCCCCTGTCAGGTGAAAAGAAGCGGATGGCTACTGCCCATGTCTCGGCGGAAGCATGGAGCCAGTTTCGGCTCTCCCCAGATCGGCAGAGGGTGGA
>NC_139645.1:15968240-15973240 GCF_964638095.1 Poromitra crassiceps | reverse complement strand
ATGGAGGCATCAGGGAGGACAAATGCATGAGAGACATCACCCCAGAGACAAAGACACAGGCGCTTATCAGCTTAATATTCTCATTTAAAATCCAAAATGGGGGGAAGGAAATCCACACTCTGAAATAGATTTTTTTCAATATACACTTGTATATATTTTTTATTTGAAACATGTCAAATAAATAAATAAAGATACCCCCCCTGTTTTTTGGGTTGTTGAATCAAGTCTGTTTGAAATCAGCGCATCAGAGAAGCCTTATTTTATGTCCATTCTCTTACCCAGCATTTGGTTTCTTACCTAGCGTTTGGATTTTCTTAGCCAAATCAGAAATCGAAAATGGAAAATTCAATCTTAATTATTGCGCACAACTGACTTCACTCAGACTTTTATTAGCGGCTAATAAAAGTCTGAAGTGAAGTCAGTGTGCGGGATTTTCCTTTTCTCAACTCATCTGATGCTCCGACGCACCTGACGCACACGGTTTGTGCAGAGATCACCCCTCTTCTACAATCTTAATTATTGCAAAACAAAAGTATTGTAAAATCACAGTTTGTCAGGAAAAATGCAGAATTGGCATTTTAGACTTTTTAGGTTATATTATTTTTGTCGAGATATTTGGAGACGAACTGAGATCCAATCTAACTTGCTTGCAGTCATTAAAGGGGAGTTTATAGCAGTGCATGTTTCTATCTTGTATTAAAGGGGAGTTTCTAGCAGTGCATGTTTCTATCTTGTATTTGAGTGAGAATGTAAAAGGCTGATGAGACATGTGGCTGTGGAGCGAGTCCGGCCGGCGCGTCTCTCTCAGTTGTTTGAAGTTGGCTTTTCTGTTAAATCCTCAGGTGTGGCTCATTTCCTGCCTTCTAGACTTTTCACCTCTGGCCCCTTACGGCCTCTTACACTACACACACACGCGCACACACACACACACACACACACACACACACACACACACCTACACACACACACACACACACACACACACACGCCGTCACTTTAAACTGGTTTAGCCCTTAGGTGAGGCTTAACACACTTCCTGTCCATCTCCTCTTTCTAGTCTTTCTCGCCCTCTCACCTTTAGCTCCTCCTCTCTCTAGCCGTGTTTAGCTCCTCCTCTCTCTAGCCTTGTTTAGCTCCTCCTCTCTCTAGCCATGTTTAGCTCCTCCTGTCTCTAGCCGTGTTTCCATTCAGCTTTTGCCCAAATTCCAGAGCCGTGTACAGAGTCGCGACATCTCCATTCACTCCAATGGACCAGTTTTTTACTCTCAAGAGTTCCAGGAAGTAAGGTCCTGATTAAGCAGCACTGTCGTGTTGCAGCAAAATTGACAGGTTGTGTTGTACTCTGAAAGGGTTTTTCCCCACCTTGAATCAAATTGGACATTATAAGCTTTATTTTAGTATTCAAAAGTAGCGCGAGCCTCCTTCCTGGCTGTTCATTGGCTAATGAGTCACGCATTTTGGTCCTCCGCTGACGCCACTCTCTTACTAGATTGCTCTGGCAAATTCTAAGTGAACTTTTCAAAAGTTGACAATCTTAAAATGTGAATCAAGTGCGTTTCCACGAGCAGCTGTTCTAAGTGAATAGAGTAGACTGTGTGTGTGTGTGCCCCGGGGGGTGAGAGAGGATAGATGGAGAGAGAGAGAGAGAGAGAGAGAGAGAGAGAGAGAGAGAGAGAGAGAGAGAGAGAGAGAGAGAGAGAGAGAGCTTTCCAGTGCTGACTTGCCATACTGGAGAAGTCATAATTATTATGTCATGTAATCTGCTGTTGGCCATATTTCTTTCCTTCAATAAATATTATATTAGGATCCAGAACAACATTTGATCTGATGCAGGATTAGGATTTGTTGGGCCGATCGGGTGCCGAAGATCACTTTTTGGCAGCTACATGTAATCACGTTTTGGCAGCTAATCACATTTTGGCACGACAAAGGCAAAAACCACCTCAAGCGAGCGTATAAACTTTGAGGATGTTTTTTCAAATCTTGCCGTTTCAATTCTTTTTTTCCCAATCAGCGCTCCCTCTCCCTCTCTCTCTCTCTCTCTCTCTCACCTCTCTCTCTCTCTCTCTCGCTTCCTCTCTCTCTCTCTCTCTCTCTCTCTCACCTCTCTCTCTCTCTCTCTCTTCCTCTCTCTCTCTCTCTCTCTCTCTCTCTCTCCCTCTCTCTCTCTCTCGCTTCCTCTCTCTCTCTCTCTCTCTCTCTCTCACACCTCTCTCTCTCTCTCTCTCTCTCTCTCTTCCTCTCTCTCTCTCTCTCACCTCTCTATCTCTCTCTCCTCTCTCTCTCTCTCTCTCCTCTCACCTCTCTCTCTCTCTCTCTCTCTCCTCGCACCTCTCTCCCTTCTCTCGACCGCCGAGTCGATTAGAGAGCGGAGTCAACTGCAAAGCAATTAAATGATGAAAGTTGGGGGCTTTTTTTCTCTCTTCTGGAAGTTCTGTTTGATTCTGGAGCTTTCATGTTTATTAGGGGAGGTTTTTAGATGGAGCGAGGAGGTCACGTGATCACTTTCATGATCTTAACACCGGCTCATTATCACTTTCATCAGATTAGAGAGAAGGAGAGACAGAGGCCCCTCCCCCCCTCCACCCCCAAAGGAATGTCTGATAAATGTGCTTCCTGGTTGGGATTCGATTAGGAGACTTGGGGGAGTGGCTAAATTAATTAGCATAATAAACGCAAGGCTGTATGCTGCCTGGAGGGTAAAGGAGGCGACTGGTTAGTGTTGTATAGGATTAGGCTGATTCATGTCATGAGAGTGGGGGGGGGGGGGGGGGATGGGGTGGTTTGAGCAGGTGCAGCGGGGTGGGTGGGGTGGGGGCGGAGCTAAGCACTAGAACCCGACCGATACTGGATTTTTGGGGCCGATACCGATGTTAGGGAGTACAAAAATCCTGATATCGATATATTGGCTGATATTCTTATATTATTTATACACACTATCTTACAAATACATACCACATACCAGAAGTAGGCTACTTTCCTGGAGAAAACCAGAAGCTCCGCCCATGTATTTTGCTTCGTAAATTACAATGTCTCGTCATTTTTGCGTTATTATTTGATAAGGTGGTGAATGCAATGCATGAGTCACAACAAATAGGCTAGCCCGTATACCGCAGACTACCAGTCATTGTGCTAAGCTAACTAGCAGGAGGCTAGCCCGTACCGCAGCCTACCAGTCATTGTGCTAAGCTAATTAGTAGGAGTCTAGCCCGTATACTGCAGACTACCAGTCATTGTGCTAAGCTAACTAGCAGGAGGCTAGCCCGTACCGCAGGCTACCAGTCATTGTGCTAAGCTAACTAGCAGGAGGCTAGCCCGTACCGCAGACTACCAGTCATTGTGCTAAGCTAACTAGCAAGAGGGCACGTACTGTATCTACGTTTCTGCTGCACGCCCAGAGAAGAGAAGGGCATCCATCTTCTCGTAGAGCTCAACAGTCACGTGACGTTTCCAGCCCCGGAAGTGAGTTCCAAATTAATTTTCATAAAAAAAACACACACACGTATATAATGAGTTTTAAGGCTGGAACCAAGCCAACCTGTGACCTACTGAATCGTGTGAGTGACCATAAAACATTTCAGTTGGAGCAAAAACTAAAAATAAATAAATAAATATATTTTTGCTCCAACTGAAATGTTTTATGGCCACTCACGATTCAGTAGGTCAGGTGAGTGTTGAGCTCTATATGGCAAATCTCCCCAAAAATGTCGGCGTGTTCCTTTAAGTAAGTGTTCTTACCCTGTGACTTCCCCCCTCAGCTCAGCGTTGACTGGTGGGGGCGCGGGACTCTCCTATAAACCAGGTAGTTTTAATGTCTTCATCATGTCCACTGGCTGCTGAGCAGAGGTAGGGGTGCGGGTGTGGGGTGCGGGTGGTAGTGGGTGTGGGGCGGGAGGGGTGTCGGGTGTCACCGTGGCGGCGTTCTGGGCCAAGAGCCGGCGCTGACCCCAGGGCGACGGGGTCAAGAGCTTCAAAGGGTCGTAGTTCACACAGGCAGGAAGGAGGTCTGCTCCAAAAAACCTGCAAGACTTCACCTCAGCCTCAGGATCAGAGAGGATCTCTGGACTAATGAGACGCACACAGCATCCGAAGCTAGGGTCAAACATCTCATCTGATCTGAGTTCCCATGTGCCGGCTGATATTGATCAGTGTCACAGAGTGATCAGGAGTGATCAGGAGCCTGGCTGGGAAGCGGGCAGAACCGCTTCTACAGGGCGGACTCAGTTTGACTGGCAAACACATGTCAAGAGCTATGTGTGGACCACAGCATCACACCATGACTCAGCACACACACACACACACACACACACACACACACACACACACACACACACACACACACACACACTGCTAGGCACATGAGACAATAACACAGCTCGTGTGTGTGTGTGTGTGTGTGTGTGTGTGTGTGTGTGTGTGTGTGTGTGTGTGTGTGTGTGTGTGTGTGCACACGTGTGTGTGTGTGTGTGTGTGTGTGTGTGTGTGTGTGTGTGTGCGTGTGTTGCCATCTATCTCTACGGCCCGGAGAAAGAGGAAGCAATCCATAACGGTCCATCCTCCGATTTGAATTCCCTTTGTTGAGCCAGACAAAGACCTGTTCTTTGTGCTGTGAAGGCACTGTGACTGAGAGTGTGTTAACGTGTGTGTGTGTGTGTGTGTGTGTGTGTGTGTGTGTGTGTGTGTGTGTGTGTGTGTGTGTGTGAGAGAGAGAGAGATCATTTCTCTCTCTCCCGTGTGAGAACATGACACAAAGGAGAGAGAGCCACACACACCCTGCTCAGTTTGAGGCCGATATAACCGATCCTCTCACATAAAGAAGCACAGAAGTCAGTAGTATTATGGGATGGCAGGTTAACACCAAAGTGCCCTTATTAACACTGCCAACGACGTACTGATACGTCAAGCAGAATCCAACCGTTCACTGCCAGCGACGTATGGATACGTCAAAAAATCGTTTTTTTTTTTTTGACGGTGGATCGTTGATCTGGCCCTTTTGCATC
>NC_139645.1:15955740-15960740 GCF_964638095.1 Poromitra crassiceps | reverse complement strand
TTCTGCACATTACTGCTAATGCGCTTTAAAACTGCTGTGTGTGTGTGTGTGTGTGTGTGTGCTGCGTGGGTGTGTGTGCTGCACGGGTGTGTGTGTGTGTTTGTGCGTGTGTGTGTGTGTGTGTGCGGGTGTGTTTGTGTGTGTGTGCGTGTGCGTGTGTGTGTGTGCTCAGCGATGCGCCTCACACATGTGTGAAGAATCTGCTGTTTGGTTTTTAACCACAGATCCGGGTCAGTCGGTCGACTCTGAGGGAGCGTGCTGTTTACACATCAAACACACACACACACACACACACACACACACACACACACACACACACAGATAGAGAGAGAGAGAGAGAGAGAGAGAGAGAGAAAGAGAGGGAGAGTCCACAGAGAGCAATGTCTACATTCAACATTTTTATTTTCAAGTTAACTTTACTTACCTGTACAGTATATAGCTGTTTAACAGCTAGATTATTTTTTCTCTCTTTGTACTTTGTAAGTTATTTTACCTACTCTAACACTATAATTTGTATTTGATTTCAATGTTGCAATGTCACACAGCTGTTTACACACTTCCTTAGTCTTTTTACACTTTCACACTTTGGCAATGTAAATGTTTCCCATGCCAATACAGCTCTGCTGGATTGAATTAAATTGACAGAGATGGAGAGATGCAGAGCGAGAGACAGACACAGAGAGAGAGATAGAGAGAGAGACTGACAGACAACAGACAGACAGACAGAGAGAGAGAGAGAGAGAGAGAGAGAGAGAGACAGAGACAGACAGGGAGAGAGAGAGAAAGAGACTGTCAGACACAGACAGAGAGAGAGAGAGAGAGAGAGAGACAGAGACAGACAGGGAGAGAGAGAGAAAGAGACTGTCAGACACAGAGAGAGAGACAGAGAGACAGAGACAGAGACAGACAGGCAGAGAGAGAGAAAGAGACTGTCAGACAGAGAGAGAGAGAGAGAGACTAGTCAAAGGAAGCCGATGTGAAAGAGAAGCAGCCATGGGGATCTAACTGCTGTGCTGCATTCTCTGAGTGCAGAGAGCAAATGTTCTCCCAACAAAATACAATGACCAGACCAGAGAGGGAGGGAGGGAGAGAGAGAGAGACACCGAGAGAGAGGGAGAGAGAGAGGGAGAGAGAGACACCGAGAGAGGGAGGAGAGAGAGAGAGGAAGGAGAGAGAGAGAGAGAGAGAGGGAGGGAGGGAGAGAGAGACACAGAGAGAGGGGATGAGAGAGAGAGGGAGAGAGAGAGGGAGGGAGAGAGAGAGGGAGAGAGAGACACCGCGAGAGGGGGAGATAGAGAGAGGGGGAGGGAGAGAGAGACACCGAGAGAGGATGGAGAGAGAGAGAGGGAGGGAGGGAGAGAGAGACACCGAGAGAGGATGAAGAGAGAGAGAGGGAGGGAGGGAGAGACACAGAGAGAGGGGGCAGGAGAGAGACAACCCAGTCAGTCAGTCTTGTCATGTGTGTGTCAGCAGAGGGGTGAGCAGCTGTGTGAGTTTGGGACCACAGGGCTCTGGGCTCCGGCCCGGAATGTGCCGGGTCGTGTCCCGACTCCTGCCCCTTCACCGGCTCCAGCCCCCCCGGCTCCGGTCCACTGCTCCGTTTCACACCTTTTATATTCTGAGCCTTTTTGACGGAAATAGCCTTTACATTTAGTCAAGTTATATATACTGCGTTCAAGACACCTCGGAACTCGACGAAAAACCGGCAAAAAATGAATTGTACGGTTGTTGAGGTCGGAATTACAGGTCAGAAATTCGAGTATAATTTCAGAGATCCGGTTTGTCCAAATTGACGTCATCAAAGTGTTTATTGACCTAATTTGAGGTGCAATTATGCAATAACAATATCTACTGTATTTATACTGTTTATATTTATATTGCTCAGATTATAGCAATATGTTGAATTCAACAGCTATTTTACCAATGAAATTACAGTAGCTAAGTGTGTATGTTTTTTCACCCGGAGTTAAAAACAGCGTGAACACCGGGGGGCGTAGTGGAGGGTAAACACAATTTACCCACCTGTAAAATGAGGTAGAGAATTTACTCACCTATTTTCAGATCAACTGTCTTTTGCATGTTAGGACCCCCTCGAAAACGAGAGGATTCATCTCAAGTTTTTCCCCCCTAAATTAATAAACTTTTATAATCATGTATGACCAAAATATCAGTTTTTTTAGATTTTAACTAATGAATGAATGATTCCCTCTTACTATAAACTTGCTATATAGTATAGTTCTACCATAAACATGCAAAGTCTCTGTTGTAATACTATAGGACTGTTCTATAGTGAATGTTTTTGTCTGGGTCTGTAGCCTGGTGTGTTATCTGTCTTGTCAGCTCTGGTCCTATAGTGAATAATATCTTGCCTAAAGAAAGTGTTTTATTGTGCCATGGAGTTCAGTTCAAGCTGGTCACGGCTTATCACGAATGACGTGCCTGTTCTGTTTCTCAACTCTACTACACTCAAGCTTACCAAATGATCTGTTTTTGTGAGAACAATTCAATCAGAACATTCAATTTATGAAGTCAGGTACAGGTAAAAAAAAAAAAAAAGTGACGTAAAATACTGCAGATCTACGTAGCTCAGAACGTCGCCTTTATCAATAAACCTCCAAACTCAAAATGTTTCCGATAAAGATTTTAATTGAATTGAGTTTTGCTTAACATGCAGGGAGGGACTGAAGTCGGACCAGCTGACTGCATGCTTTGTGTTGACGTTATGTTTCATTCTGTAGCTCTGTCTTGTGGGAACGAGTCCACCTCAAAACTGATCAACCCTACAATCACAAAGCAAAATGCTGCCAAACTTTCCAGCTGTCCACAATCTATAGTCTTTAGCACCTTTTGAATGTGCATGGTGATAGCAGCCTGGTCACGCCTATCCTCCGCCAGGTGTTTAGACAGATACTGTCTGACAAACCTGATTGGATGGTGGATGTAGGCGGGACAAACATACTTGTCAGTCAGTAAAAAAAAAAAAGTATGTCATCGATGATTCATTCAAAAGGGAACAGTCATCTCTTTTAAAAGCTCGCAAATGAACGGCGCCACGATCGTTGTCGTTTCCAGATTACGTCAATCTGCTTTGCCGCTGTGATTGGTCAACGTTTTTGTAACTGACACCCAACACCGACCAATCGCTCGGGGCGAGGAATGACATCACGACGCCGTGGATAGGCTTTACCACACTGCCATAAATCACAATGTGAATTCTGAAGGCATGAAACTTTAGCGCTTTCAGAATTAGGGTTTCTTTAGCGGCTAGAAATTCATGGGACCGGGACACCAGGCAAAGACAATACAGATACAACATAGCATAAAGACAGAACAGGCCCACCTAACCTAACAAGTCTGTCTGTATGATGTGGCCTCACCTCCAGACAGACAGACAGGCAGGCAGACAGACAGACAGACAGACAGACAGGCAGGCAGACAGACACACACAGGCAGACAGACAGACAGACAGGCAGACAGACAGACAGGCAGGCAGACAGACAGGCAGGCAGGCAGACAGACAGACAGACAGGCAGACAGACAGGCAGACAGACAGACAGACAGACAGACAGACAGGCAGACAGACAGACAGACAGACAGGCAGACAGACAGACAGGCAGGCAGACAGACAGGCAGGCAGACAGACAGACAGGCAGACAGACAGGCAGACAGACAGACAGACAGACAGACAGGCAGACAGACAGACAGACAGACAGACAGGCAGACAGACAGACAGACAGACAGACAGACAGACAGGCAGACAGACAGGCAGACAGTTTGGGTCACATGATCCAGCCATAGTCAGAGGAACAGTAGCCCCCCTCAAACACAGGAAATCCCCGTTTTTGTCCGCCTCAGAGCTTGTTGTGGGGGGGTGTGTGTCTGCCGTGTGTGTGTGTGTGTGTGTGTGTGTGTGTGTGTGTGTGTTTCTGTGGGACAGAGCCTGTGTGCGTGTGCCAGAGTCTGATGGGGGGTTTTCGGGCGGGGGGTTACAGCGGCGACCGCAGTCCCGAGGGACTAGCGGGCAGCGGACAAGCTAAACAAACACCAGCATGCCTTTTTCTCAGGCCACTTTCAGACACTCCTATTGGCTAACCCCTGGTTTCAGACACTCCTATTGGCTAACCCCTGGTTTCAGACACTCCTATTGGCTAACCCCTGGTTTCAGACACTCCTATTGGCTAACCCCTGGTTTCAGACACTCCTATTGGCTAACCCCCTGCTTTCAGACACTCCTATTGGCTAACCCCCTGCTTTCAGACACCCCAAACGCAGCCGAGATAGAAAATGTTATGAATATAGCCACGTTATAAACAACAAACTAACGCTGGCGATCCGTATGGAAACAGTGTTACTCGAAATGGTTAAAAGTTATATCAATTTGGTCATTCAGTGGCATTTTACTGCCATATAACATAACTAACTAGCGGCTAATATTAGCCACAGTAGGGAACTAGCGCTGAACCGGAAGAACAAATACGTTTGCGTTGAACGTGGAAGAGAGAAAAAGTGGGCGTGGTGAATAAGGTGAATAGAGAGGGATGACGTATTTTTGTAGTCGGAACGTGGAAGTCCCAGACTTCCTGGTTCTTCACTGTTTCTGCCTATGGGATTTTTTAATGGGTTTTTGCAGCGATGCTACAAATAAGGTCTCTGGGCAACGCAAGCTTAATAAAACGCGAACCAGTGTTCAGCCGGATAATCTTCACACATGAGGACCACTTTCATGAGTTTTAAAGCGTAAATGCGAGCCCTAGAAGTAAAAAGCTTGTGCAAGTTAATCCAGAACTACACACAGTGTCGCATAGGCTTCCCCGTCACGTCACCACTCAACCTGGAGTGTTGTTGATGTGTGCGCTGCTGTGCACTGATTACCCCGGGCTGGACCAGGTGAGGGAAAGAGAATTTCCGTGTTCGTCCTTTGAAGTGATGACGTTATTGACATATAATATCCCCGTCGACTCAACAGTGTAGTCTCCTTTAGCCATTTGCTAGCTAGCCGC
>NC_139645.1:15938240-15940740 GCF_964638095.1 Poromitra crassiceps | reverse complement strand
GGCTGTTCTAAAATGAGCCAGAATCGTCAAAAACACCCCTGGCACAACTTACCTACAGGAATGAAAACATGGCTGGCATTCAATGTGTTAAAAAAAAAAAAAAAAAAAATTGACGGTGGGACGTGGATCAACGCCCCCCACGTCTCCTATAAAAATATTGGAGCCACCGAACGTGTACAACCCATTCCACCGACCCACTAAGTGGCGACAGTGCTCTCCAGACTAGAAAAAGCCGAGCCAAAACTGCAGGGGAACGCGCGAGGAAACCATTCTCTCATACTGTAAAATGGATTGGCGAAAACGCTTTCGCTTTCGCGCATTATCGCGCTGGGAGCTGGCGGTGGGGGATTGCAAATTTGCATAATAGATTATGCGTGCAACACACTTTGAAACACCCGCAGAAAGCCCACAATCGCACGCAACTTCATTGCAGCTGAGCTCACAACCGAAACGACTCATGCAGACTCGCCCAAAGAGCAGCCGCCAGCAGCCAGGCAGCACAGACATGCCTGTCTGAGCCTCGCTTGTGACAAACGCTGCAAAGCCACCGGAGACACACCCACGGAGGGAGGAGTTTGAAGGAGAGGGGGGTTTCCTGCTGCTATGGAGGAAATTACTGTTCAAACTATTGTTTAGATGTCTGACGTCTTACGCCAACAATAAATGGTTAAAGTGACTGTTCTATCGAATTTCACAAAAAGCCATTTATCTCAGAATAAATTTTCAGACGCTGAAACCATGCTGTATTCTACTGCTAATGCCTACATAACTACTAACTCTACAAACTAACTCTTTTAGACAGAGAAAGCACACATTCTATTAGTTCTTTTGAGATCATTTGTGTTCACAAAATCTTAGCAGAAAAGAATCCTCGGCTCTTGAAAGATGAGCCAGAATCCTCAAAAAAAAACCTTGGCAGAACCTACCTACAGTATTGAAAAAACGGCTGGCAGTGAATGTGTTAATATAAGCACATGGGCAGTGTTTACCTTCGCTATATGTTTTCCTCACGGAGAGCTCCCATTCCCTCCTCTGGCAAAACGCTCTGTTGTGACGCGTTTTACGTCACAACGCGTCACAACGGGTGAAGTTCTGCTCGAGACGGGGAATCTGCTCCGAGGGCTGTCCATTCAGCTTCCAGGACGGCTGTTATTGTTTATTTTTATTTTTTAAGTATGCGCACATCCACGGAGAATGAGAGCCTTAACCAGCGTTAATGACTTGCAACTGACAGGGCGGAGTTTCTGCAGGAAGACAAAGAGAGGATTTTTCTCTGTGAGGAAAACATATAGAGAAGGTAAACACTGCCCATGCACTCATATTAGCGAGATTAGAACGATACAAAGTGGGTTGATTATCGGCAAAACCATACTTTAAATTAGCAGATGCTGCATCGTTCTGCTTCCTTTCAAGATATACATTTTCAGAAACAAGTGAAACTGCGTTGGAAACAAGTATAGATGGTTTCACTTTTGTTGCTAGGCAACAGTTTTGACCTTATTGATTGATTGATTGATTGATTGATATTGAAGTTGAACCGGTCGTATCATCATCATATCTCTAAAGTGGGAGTCGTGCAGGTGAAGCGGTCTCACCCTGCTGTGTGTCCCCGCAGGTAAAACAGACGATGTCAAGGTGTCAGAGAAGGGCCGTCTCTCTCCTCGCTCCAACGGTCTCCACCGCTCGCCATCGGACGCATCGGGGCGCAGCAGCGGCGACGAGGCCAAAAAACAGGCACTCCCCCCGGGCCGTGCCGCGCCCACCACCCACGCCCTCTCTGACCCCCGCGCCACCCTCACACACACCCTCTCCGACCCCCGCACCACCCACACACACACCCTCTCCGACCCCCACTCCCACACGCACGCCTCAGCCTCGCGCACGCCCACCAGCACCTTCGGCTTCAAGAAGCAGGGCTCTGGCATGATGCACATCGTCACCGCCAGTGGAGCCACCATCACCAGGTATAGTAATACATTATGCTATAATGTACATGGTAATAGCTATCCACCTTATTTTTGAATGCCCCACTGTAAAAAATAATTGTGCGTAGAAGTTCCGGTTTAACGTGACTCATGGTTGCAGCTTGCCATTTCCTAATGTATTCTACTTGATTTGAAAAGATGGCCACCTACACTCAGTCTCTTGTACCCTGGCTGAATTGAACATAACTTGGTCAATAAGTATGTAACATACAAAATAAAACAACCCGTAATATCTTAATTTTATGTAGAATGCAGAGGACATGTAACTGTTTAGTTAAACTTGCATTCCAGGAATATTGTGCTCTTAAGATGACGTTAGTGGCTCGAGTCCGTTTCGTCCTGAAACCCACATAGGTTGCGCCAGGCGTAACCTATGTGTGGTTTGGCGCAACCTATGTGCGATTCGAAATAACGCATCCGAGATAGAAAACGTTATGAATATAGCCACGTTATAAACAACAAACTAACGCTGGTGATCCGTATGGAAACAGTGTTACTCGAAATGGTTAATATTA
>NC_139645.1:15920740-15933240 GCF_964638095.1 Poromitra crassiceps | reverse complement strand
TGTGGGGGGGGGGGTCCCAAACAAATGAATGTATTGTTCAACTTCAGCATTATTTAATTTACAAGAACACAATTATAGAATGTAGAAGAATGATTTGATAGTTTCACCGTTATCTTTTTGCCAACAGTACAACACAGTTAGTTATAGGATTTTGGACAAAATCATATTATGTAAAATATTCTCAGATTTGGTTTCAAGAGACAAAATGTGGGGCCATGGCCCTAATTTGTACTAACTTACTGCTCCTTGATATGAAAAAGGGATACACTCACTGATTTATTTGACAAACGGGAGAGTTTACTCAAAATACTCTGGTGTATTCCTTTATGAATGGGGGCTATGTTCAGCAGTTGTGTATAGACGTTAGCAATGAAGGTAGTGACTTGTCCAGGACGAGCTACCCATGCCTGGTGAGTCACCATCAGGTACTGGCGTGATTGATTATGCTTTACTGGAAAGTCTTATGAGTCATCCACATAAAGTGACACACAGAGCTTTTGTTTTCAGAAAGTGGCACTCGTTCAAGACAAAGTGAGTTCACCCAAAAACGCTCATACGCAGCTGATATTTGTCTGAACCCAGCCCGTTACGCCATGACAAATACAGGAAGAGACGCCAGGTGCCAATAAATACTAATTGTTGATTATAATAAAGAAAACGAATGGCGAGGTCAGTTTGGAAAACGAGGTGTGTTAATGACATCGGCAGTGTTTCTGTGTGGATAGTGTGGTGTTGTAGGGTGTTGTCGAGTGAAAAGAAAACAAAGGATATAACCAAATAAACAAAAAGGTTGCAGGCACTGACTGGCAGGGAGGAGAGACAGCCACACTGGAAGCTGGGACTTTTATATCCTCTGGAGCAGTGGTTCTCAAAGTGGGGTCCAGCGACCCCCCCAGGGGTCATTGAGGGGGTTCCAGGGGGTCCGCAGCAAAAAAGGGGAGAATTTATTTTCACTATAATTCCATCCATAAGTAACACAATGACAGAATGGATGACTATTTTGCTCATGGGTTTCAGACACTGTCTGTGATAAAATATAGAAAGATAACATCTTATCAGATGGGGGACCCTGGGACAAAATCTTATGAAATGGGGGTCCGTGGTCTAATTTGTGTCAGTTTAGGGGTCCTTGACGTGAAAAAGTTTGAGAACCGCTGCGCAGATCTGGTTGGACACTGCAATCAACTCCTCTGGCACCTCAAAACAACAGACACAATAACTGACACAGCACACACAAGCAGACATAGGCCGTCACCGTCAGAATTTGTTGTTGTTTGCCATCCCACAAAAATGGAAAATACAGTTCAAAGAAAAAGGCTGTAACATTGATTTTAGTTTCCCAAGACCACAAAATCACATTTGAACATTACTAACTAGAGCTGCTGCTGATTGATTAGTTGATCAACAGAAAATTCACTGATCAACTATTTTTTATAATAAATTAATTGTTAGAATACTAAAATTATCTTGTTCCCGCTTCTTAAACGTTTCTTTGACAGTAAACTGATTATCTTTGGGCTGTTGACTGTTGGTCAGGACAAAAGAAGACATTTGCGGATGTCATCTTGGGCTTAAGGGGAAAAGTGATCAACATTTTTCACATTTTGTGACATTTTATAGACCAAACGACTGATCGAGAAAATAATCGTCAATTTAATCGATACTGAAAATAATCGTTACTTGCAGCCCTATTCCTAACCCTCCTCTCCTTTCCCCCTCTGCAGGCCTCCAGTCCCGGCTCGGTCTACTCCTCCACTGGCCCCTCCAACAGCCTGACGTGGGGCACCACCTTCAGCGGCTCGTCGGTCCCCAGCCGGGAGGGTACCCTGGGGGGCACGGCGGGCAGCAGCCTGGGGTACCCCTCCGTCAGCAGCATGCACACCAGCAGCGAGTCCATTGACATGAGCCTGGGCAGCGCGGGCCACGGGGGAGGCCACGGCACGCACAGGGAGGACACGCTCTCTGCCCTGGGACGCACCGGCAGCGTCAAGACCGGCATGTCCGAGAGGTGAGGAGGCGCGAGACGGGGACAAGCTAGCAGGCTGGGGACTTTGGCGTTGACGGTAGAAAATATGGACGACGCGTTCCCGCTCCCTACCGCTATGCAAAAAATGAAGCCAAACTATCTAGTTTCAGCGAGCGGCCATCTTGCTTGTGTGACGTCATTTGCAACCGGAGCCGGCGCAGTAGACTCGGTGCTGAGCCCCCTCAGCCGCGCCACCGTCTGACGGAGGTTTGGGAGTGGCTGTCACAGCTGTCAATCAACCCTTTTTATATATCCTAAAATAACTATTGAAAAAGAATCGAATCCCGAAAAATGAACACTTGGGGGCGATCAAGATGTTTTGGCTTCACTTTTGAGGAGCTGTCATGACGTCCATATTTTATACAGTCTATGGACTTTGGAGGGAGGGGTGTTTGAAAACGTCAACGCCTGTTTATATCGCCTACATTTTGGGGGCGATATGACTGACTGAATTATGAATTATAAGATGTGGGGCACTGATCTATCATCTAGATCAGTGATCAGTTGGGCACTGATCTATCAGCTCAGAGGCCGTGAATGCTTCCCAAAAAGCCACAATGAAATGAGGTCTGACTGTTCCGCCTTTTTCTTCAAATTCTTCATCTCATAACGTACACCTCATCAAACACCGCATTAAATGCCAAAACATTTAGAGAATTTTTCTTTTCCTCTAATGTTTATAATTCTGGGAAATGGCGTTATTTTTGAGTGGTTACTTCATATCACACCGCCCCTCGCATCATATAAAACCTGCAACATCGCAACTTCCAAAAAGTGACGCGAGCGGCCACATTGAGTACGTTACCTTTGTGTGCGTTCACCTGTAATAACCTCGGCCGGAATCTGGAGTTTTTATCACAGCCGCAGACTACGTGCAAAGCATTTTGTATACTTTTGGAAAACCCTCCTTCTGTTCCCAACCGAAATACATTGAATTATTTAAGCTTGAAAAGTATGGCCTCCTTAGATTTCAGGTGAATATTTACACCGTGTTTTAATGATTAAAAAAAGCCCTGCGAGATCATGTTTGACCTCATTGAGGTGAAGAAGAGGCGCCTCTCGCCTGCCGTTCTGTCTGCACTCGAGCAGAGCAACACTATCCCATGGCGTCCCGCGCTCGATTATGCCCTAATTGTGGTCATTATGTGGGATTCCTTCCTGACAGCTCGGGATGCGTAAGGTGACAGGAATGTCTCCGAGGTAATTTCATAGCATCTGAAGTCACGGCTTTGTTTGAGGTCGGCCATTATGACCTCATCCTCCCCGCTGGGGCTCCACCCACCAGCGACATCATCACCGCCGCCGATGCTTTTGGTTTGAGTATCTTTGACCTGTGGATCTTTGACTGATGACGGCTTTTTCCTCCCCTCGTTTCTCAACACCTCTCTCTCTCTCTTTCTGTCTCTTTTCTGTTGTGCGTGTTCCCCTCCTCTCCTCCTCATCAGTCCCCTCTCCTCCCCCTCCGCTAGCCCTAAATTCAGCCGAAACACGCTACCTCGGAAACAGGACAGGTAAATGTGCCTGTTGTGCGTGTTTTAGCGATGGTCGGCTTCTCGTTGGCGTTTTGCTGCAACCGCACTACGGCTTACGGGGGGGTCCTAACTGATCGCCACAAGCTGCCACAGAGAGCCACAAAGTACCACAGCGGAAGCACTGTACCACCACGTATATCGTGTACCTCAAGTATGACAAAGTAGCACAAACTGTACCATAAACCATACCACATAATATACCATGAAGTATGACAAAGAATGACAAAGTAGGTTACCATCAAGTCTCACAAAGTACTGTAAAGTATGGGTCTTCCTGGTACTTTGTACTTACACTCACAAACTACCACAAGGCGTGTGGTACTTCTTAGTATGGTACTTTTTTGTGGTATGCTTTGTCATCTATATATATATATTTTTTTTCGTGGTACTTTGTGGCTGTGTGGTACTTCTGGCAATTAGCAGGACGCCAGCTACAGTGTTTGTTTGAGTGTGAAAGTTATTGTATGAGTGCCTGTGTGTGTGTGTGTGTGTGTGTGTGTGTGTGTGTGTGTGTGTGTGTGTGTGCGCGCGTGCGTGTGTGTGTGTGTGTGTGTGTGTGTGTGTGTGTGTGTGTGTGTGTGTGTGTGTGTGTGTGTGTGCGCGCGTGTGTGTGTGTTTGTGTCGACGTTGGGAGTGTTTGGCATAGCAGTGATCCGCTTCAGTCTGCCATCACTGTTTATTTACTGCCACCTTGTGGTTGATTTTATGTTTGCAGCTCTGGCATCACATCATTGCTTCTTTAAGTTATGATGAACTAGTAACGATAAAGAAATATATATATATATTCTGCAAGCCTATGAGATGCAGCCCCATGTATCATCCCCCCCCCGGCCTTGTTTCCTGTCTCCTCCTCTGAAGTGTCTCTCTCTGCTGCTCCACAGCGGGCCACACTGTGGTAGAAACACTCTGCCTAAGAAAGGACTCAGGTACCTGGCTGTCATACCACCGCCCGCCCTGTGGCGGCGCCGCTACCGCTCGCCCCGCCCCCTTCTTCGCCAAACCCTCCTCTCTGTTTCTGTCTCAAGTTCATCTCAAGCTCCTCCCCCAGGCTTGCTGCGCTCATGCTCGTCTTTGACCACGCTTTTGGTGTTTTTTGTTGTGGCACTGGATCGGCACATGTGTTGTGTGTTGTGCTTCGGTGGGAAGGCATGTCAGCTGTGTCACTATCATGCACTTCACTGGCTTTCTTTGTTGTTTTGGGCGGGGGGCGGGGCTTCTTTCTGCTTTTTTGTTGTTGTTTTTGTTTGTCACTCTCAGCTGAAATTCAGTTCACGCTGTGTCATTTGGTTTGTCTCCGCCCCTGATTTCATCATAAATGGTCGATTCAGGCGGCGAATCAGGCCGATGAAGAAAAAGATTATCATTACTGATTGTCCAAATGATCAGAACGACCAGAACTCAAATCAGTTGTTGCCCTCCGCACCACAGAATGCACACCCCACACCGTTCTGTTGTCAGTGTTGCCAGATACAGCTGATGCTTTCCAGCCCAAAGACTGTTCAAAAACCACCAAAACACACACACACACACACACACACACACACACACACACACACACACACAAAACAGGCCAAGCATCTGCAGGTCTAAGGAAGCACCTCTGGCCACCTGCCCAAGCCCATCCCCCCCCCCCCCCCCCCCCCCCCACACACACACACACAATGCAACCCAAAACAGTCCAATTGGCGGAAAAGCGCCCAATCTGGCAACGCTGTCTGTTGTCTCCCTGCATCTTTAAACACCTGTGCTTTGTCTCTGTAGGTATGGCCCCTCCCCTCAGCTGCGAAGCCATGAGGAGGCACGCGATTGGCTGCGGTCCCACTCCACCAGCGGGCTACAGGACTCGGCCAGTAACTCGCCATTCTCCCCGGGCTCCAGCCTCACCTCGCCCTCCGGCACTCGCTTCAACTTCGCACAGCTCGGTATGCCACACACACACACACACACACACACACACACACACACACACACACACACACACACACACACACACACACACACACACACACACACACACACACACACACACACACACACACACACACACACACACACACACACACACACACACACACACACACACACGTGCCCTACCACACTCGTTCTTCATACATGTCAGCTACAAATATTAGCTGCAAATGGAAGCGACGTCTCTCAGCTCCTTTGACTCGTCGGCGCCCTCTTCAGGTTGTAACGTGCTGGTTGTTTGTGCGTTCACAGCGTCCAGCCCCACCTCGGCAGCTCAGATCAACCTCGCCGGCCTGCGCAACAACAGCCTGACCAATCAGGACGTCTCCTTCGACCCGTGCGCCGACACCCGTCTGAGGAACTCCTGCATGTCATTGGACGAGAAGACTCGCACCATGAGCCGCTCGGGGTCCTTCAGAGACGGCTTCGAGGAGGGTAAGAGGAGACGGGAGCAGGGTTAGCGCTTAGGTGGGTGGCTGGATGGATGGATGGATGATGGGATGAGATGGTAGGTATGGTAGGTAGGTAGGTCCTGCAGGTATAGTAGGGCTGGGGCTTTTATGACCAAAAATCATATCTCCGTATTTTTACACAATGCACTATATATATATATATATATATATATATATATATATATATATATATATATATATATACCGTATGTCATATCATATTTTTTATGAAGTGGGCTAAATGTTCAGTTGTAAATTAAACAAGACTGTGATCATAATAAACTGCAAAGACAGGGCTTCCTACCCTGACTATTGGTGCTTTCACTAAATATTGACACAATGAGATGTTTTGATCAATAATCATCAGTAATGTGAATATAATGACTGTGGGTAAAGGTAAATAATAGAACAGCTAGAACAGTCTGGTCAGTTCATAAAATGACATCACTTTACTGTAATGCAGCCTTTAAAACCAGGGAAAGACAACACACGATATATCAAATGCAAAATTCTTAAGCTTAATTTATACTTATTAGAAAGTGTCGCTCAGCACATGGTCGCAGACGAAAAAAAAAGTGTCGCTCATGGTGTTGCATTTATACTTCAGTGAAGAGAGGGAATGGAATGCACAGTGAAACCACCTCGGAGGCAAGATGTAACGTACTTGGGCTGCAGCCGCATATAAACGACACACAACCACACAACTCACATCCTCTCTCTCTGGGAAATTGGTCACGATGTTCTTTGTGATTTTCACGAAGTCATACATCAAGGACATGCTGATAAAAATAGCGGAGACACGTTCATTCATTTCAATCGAGTGAAAACCAAAACAAGGAAGTCAAACGCGTGCCGTCTATATAGCCAATCAGATACTAGACACTTCACCAGGTAGCAGACACTGCTCGCCGACACTTGAAAGTGTCGACTCAAGTCCTCATTTCTGTCGGCGACCGTTTCAAAAGTGTCGGCAGACAAAGCATGAATTGGGCTTTAGTCTCCTATCACGATATCGATATAATATTGATTAATATTGATTAATAGTAGGATGGATGGATGAGAGAGAGTGAATGGGTGATTGATTGATAAGCCTTGTTGAGCCGTTGAGAGCCATGTGTTCCGCAGACATTTGCCGAAATCCATAATTAGGCGTAATCCCTTTCCAAGACAGAGAGATGCCTCCATGTCTCTGAGCCTCTCCTCCCCCATCTCCACCTCCACCTCCATCTCCACCTCCACCTCCACCTCCATCTCTGTCTCATCCCTGTGCCAGAGGCAGGTTCTTCCATGTGTCTGGAGCACATTAAGCTGGATTACATCTGCTCGTCTGAGAAAAGCCCTCGATCCTCACAAGTCTATAATCTGATCCCCTCACAAGTCCATAATCTGCTTTGTTTTCCCATAAACTTGTTTATTGGGAAAAGTACCCACACATGCTGTTCCCACCAGCGGGCACACTCCCCCCGCTGGATACCCACGCATGCTGTTCCCACCAGCGGGCACACTCCCCCCGCTGGATACCCGCGCATGCTCTTCCCACCAGCGGGCACACTCCCCCCGCTGGATACCCACGCATGCTGTTCCCACCAGCGGGCACACTCCCCCCGCTGGATACCCACGCATGCTGTTCCCACCAGCGGGCACACTCCCCCCGCTGGATACCCGCGCATGCTCTTCCCACCAGCGGGCACACTCCCCCCGCTGGATACCCGGGCATGCTGTTCCCACCAGCGGGCACACTCCCCCCGCTGGATACCCACGCATGCTGTTCCCACCAGCGGGCACACTCCCCCCGCTGGATACCCACGCATGCTGTTCCCACCAGCGGGCACACTCCCCCCGCTGGATACCCGCGCATGCTGTTCCCACCAGCGGGCACACTCCCCCCGCTGGATACCCGCGCATGCTGTTCCCACCAGCGGGCACACTCCCCCCGCTGGATACCCACGCATGCTGTTCCCACCAGCGGGCACACTCCCCCCGCTGGATACCCGCGCATGCTCTTCCCACCAGTGGGCACACTCCCCCCGCTGGATACCCACGCATGCTGTTCCCACCAGCGGGCACACTCCCCCCGCTGGATACCCACGCATGCTGTTCCCACCAGCGGGCACACTCCCCCCGCTGGATACCCACGCATGCTGTTCCCACCAGCGGGCACACTCCCCCCGCTGGATACCCGGGCATGCTGTTCCCACCAGCGGGCACACTCCCCCCGCTGGACTCCGTCCTCAACGCCATGGAGACACAGCACTTTTATTCAGGGGGACAAAGGTCCCGGAGCGAGCGAGCGAGGGAGAGGGGGAGGGAGGGAGGGAGAGAGAGATGGACAGAGGGAGGGAGGGAGGGAGAGAGAGAAGGACGGAGGGAGGGAGGGAGGGAGAGAGGGAGGGAGGGAGGGAGGGAGAGAGGGAGGGAGAGAGGGAGGGAGGGAGGGAGGGAGGGAGGGAGAGAGGATTCAGAGAGAGAGAGATAGAGAGATGACTCTCTTAATGGAAAATCCTCCCTTAAACACTTTAACACTTAAAACCAGATATCGATGTTGTGCCTTACGCCGGTAAAAAAGCATCCTGATAACGTGATGTCACATCCTGTTTCACTCTACCGATCAGTCTGGACTCCGGGACGCTCACACTGATTTCAGTGGGCGGGACTACTTGCCTTGACAGACAACTCCTTCAGCCAATCAGCGTAGCCAAATCCAATCCAAAACCACTGGGAAGAACAGTGAAAACGTCTTTTCCGCTGAGAAACTCCGCTACTGCATGTTGTTATTGAGTCTATTTCTGCAGTACAGTAACTGCACTTATGGCTGTGTTTACTCCACATTACCACTTCAGGAGCCTCCATTACTGTTTGGTCAGTGGCATCTCTGATTGGCCTACGAGGCAGGTCCCTGATTGGCCCATGAGCCTTGTGATTGGGTGGGAGTCCAGACTGATCTGTAGAAAACCAAACAGAATGCAATGCAGCAGAGAGACAGGAGGTATCTGACATGCTGCCATTGCTCCCTCCACCTACAACCCATGCAACAAGTTCACGCCCCTTTTTCTCTGGGTTGTCAGAAGGCTTTCTGGGAAATGTAGGAAATGACTAACTGAAGTAGAAGCACATGAAGCAGGTTGAGGCAAAGAGGGTTCGCCCCAAAAAAGGTAAATTACAACATCATCACAAAATAATTTGCACAATGTATAGAACTTCACAGATTTAGAATATATATAAACAATGTACAGTAGGAGTATACATTTCCCCCCCAAGTTCTTGAATCTATACTTAGACTTAATTTACACTGAATGAAAAGCAACACGAGAGACAGAGAGAGTTGTAGAGACGAACCCGATGACACCGAAACCACATAGTCCACGCCCTGCACAGATCAATTGTGTGCGAGTTCACTAAGGTCCTAGTCCATATACACACACACACACACACACACACACACACACACACACACACACACACACACATCCCCAGACGCACACTATTATTACAGGCCCCCCCAGTAGCACTATTTGATGTGTCTCGGTCGCTCCTCTTCTCTGTCTCTCTCCCCTTTAGGCTTGAAAACAGGAGATAATTACAGGGATCGTTAGTGAAAGGCTTCGCAATAAGGAAACCTGATGATATGCAGGAAACCTCTGGGATCTGTGTGTGTGTGTGTGTGTGTGTGTGTGTGTGTGTGTGTGTGTGTGTGTGTGTGTGTGTGTGAGAGAGAGAGAGAGCGAGAGAGAGGATTTGTGTGTCTATATGTTTCTAAGGTGTAAAGTTACTCGACTGTTGTTAGATTGACAGGACAAAAGTGACATATCCACCCAACACTTTGTTGGAGCTGTCCGGCGTTAAAGCAGCAGTGTTAACACACGTCACATGACCCAGAAAGGGAGCACCCCCCCCCCCCCCCCTTTTCACACACACACACACACACACACACACACACACACACACACACACACACACACACACACACACATTCACACACTCACTTTCATGTAACTAAGCTTACCCTCCTCTTACCTCTATAGAAACGCCATACTCCTCCCATAGTGACTTACTGGACTCCTGGACTTGTATCCGTTTGCATCGATGACGTTTTTATTTGGGACGTCTTTGTTAGCTGGGACAGCAGTTCATTTCAATCTAGCTGTGACCTTGTCACAATATACAGCGTGCATTGCAAACTGATTGAGGGAATATAAACTAGGTATATATACAGAAGTGAATGACCACGGGGGGGGGGGCGTCCGGGTACCAACACGAGGGTCGCAGGTCCGAACCCCCTCGTCTTGCCTCCGGCTTGGTCGGGGCATCCATACAGGCATACAATTGGCCATGTCTGCGCTGAACTAGTGCCTCCTCTGGTCGGTTGGAGTGCCTGTTCGGGCTGGAAGGGGGGAACTGGGGGGAATAGCGTTATCTACTAGTATTATTATTAGTATTAGTATTAGTATTATTATCTGTCTTATTATTGCTTATTGCTACTTGTGCATTACTGCATGTACTGTTTTTATCTTTTCATTGTATGTTTTTTATTGATATTGTAAGGTGACCTTGAGTGTCGTGAAAGGCGCCATCAAATAAAATGGTGTTATTATTATTATTATCTTCCCTACGTCCTGCCATAGCGGCTGGCAACTGCACATGTATGGGAGGAAGCATGTGCTAGTCTACAACTCGAATTGGTGAAATATAACTGGGGAGAAAATTGGAAGAAAATCTGGAAAAAAAAACTTGATAAGGAGAAGAAAGAAAAAAACTCCCCCCCCTCCCCTCCCCCACTCAGCGCTACCACAGATGCTGTCTAGACAAAGATGAAAGTCAGTTCCCCATAAAGGTTTCCGTACCCCCCCTGCCTGCCTGCTCTGTACCACGAATGAGTGGATCGACTGGGAGGATAAGACCCAGTAACTCCCAGTGACATCACCACGCTCCTAATCCTGATCCCGCTCCGCTCTGAACCCGTCAGGAAACAGAGGCGGCGTTGTGGCCCGGGCTCCCTTTGATGTGGGCTTTAGCGGGCTGAGTCATTAGCACAGTCATGCTAAGCCGCTATAGAGAGAGCCAAAGTGGAACGTCACTTCCTGCTTCAGCACTGTACCAGAGATTTTCATCCGCCATTTATTTTCCTATAGACATTTCGTAAAATGCCTATAGAAATAGTTTTACTTGTTCAAACCAAACGGTTCAGCTATATTTAGAATCGGGAGAGACAAGAGAACATTTCACTCTGTCCAAAATGTTTAAAAAAATGCGGGTTTATAGAAAATCTTTTTTCAATGTTGTTTTTTTAAGTTTTGGTCCGAATGAAATGTTCTATGGTCTCTCCCGATATTAAATATAGCTGAACCGTTTGGTTTGACCAAGTCAAACTATTTTTTATAAGCATTTGACTAAATGTCTATGGGAAAATGAATTGCGGAAGAAAATCTCTGGTCCAGTGCCGAAGCAGGAAGTGACGTTCACTTTGCCTCTCTATTAGCTGCAGTGGGGGAGTATTATCTCTGCAGACCGCAGAGCCGCCGTCATTCTTCTCCCTGTGGAGGAGGAGGAGGAGGAGGAGGAGGAGGAGGAGGAGGAGGAGGAGGAGGGCGAGTCGAGTCGGGACAGGCGCGCCCGGGCGGGTAATGGCAGGGTGCGCGGCCGGCCGGCGCCCGGAGCGTGGTGGGTGGTTTTGTGTGTGGGGGGGTGTGTGTGTGTGTGCTCCAGATGGGACGGTGGGGAGTCTGTTTATGTAATGCTGTGTGTGTATACTTGTACTTTCTAATCCCTGTTTTCTTTTTTCTTTGTACCTGTGGTTTTGTCTCCTCAGTTCACGGCTCGTCCCTCTCTCTGGTCTCCAGCACCTCTTCCATTTACTCCACGGTGAGTAACACACACAACCCTCGTCTCTGTGCTCATTTAACTCCGCCCCCGTCAGAGTGCATTTAGGTCCACTCCCAAGTCATATGTCACTGATAGAACAACACTTTGCTGCATCCAAAAAAAAACATCCCTCTTAACGAGTCAATTAGTCTCATATTCAGCCTTCAAATGGTATTTTTCTCAAACCAAGAGAAACATTCTGCCGGTATTCACGAGTTTCCTGGTGAGACCGTGGGCGCTTCCATGACACCCTCCCTCCCTGTCTCCATGACACCCTCCCTCCCTGTCTCCATGACACCCTCCCTCCCTGTCTCCAGCTGCCGGTTGCCTGTTTCCGCCCAGGACCGTTCATAGCGAAAGAGACTGAAAATAATCATAATAATTGTTGTGACTTTGTAGCTACCTATGTCTTGTAATGGAGCCCCCCAGCATAATCATTTCACACGTGCATAATTGTACAACAGAGTACAGAATATAGAATATCTTGAATCTGGAAAGAGAGAGACCGCTAAAGCTACGTTCAATGACCAAATAATAAGAGTTCCGGTTCGGACGTTTAGCCTTCAAAACAAAAGCGGCCACTATGCAACCACATACTATTTTTAGCCATTTCGGCTAAAATAAGCCCATACAGTACGAGTGAATTGACATTCACCTCGTTTT
>NC_139645.1:15908240-15915740 GCF_964638095.1 Poromitra crassiceps | reverse complement strand
CCACCTTCGGTCAGGACAGCTGAATCACTGCCGATCTTTCGGAAAAGACTAAAGACACACCTTTTCAGGCTCCATCTGGGCCCTTCTTGATCTAACTTCGTTCTCTCTCTTTCTTAAAAAAAAAAAAAAAAAAAATAACCAACCTTGTACCACTAACCTAAACTTGTACCACTGTTCCTTCAGAAGTTGTAGTTGTCATAGACTGTGCTCCATAGTTGATTGCTCTATTGCTGACAAAAAATGTGTTATTGTAAGTCGCTTTGGATAAAAGCGTCTGCCAAATGACGTAATGTAATGTAATGTAATGTCTGTAGAAACAGAGGACAGAGGTCAATTGGTAACCCAATAGAAATGACCATGGTGCTAACCAACTAGCAATTACCATGAACTCTGAGGAACTACTCGTTATAAGTATTACCTCCACCAAGGAGGTTATGTTTTCGGTGGCGTTGTCTCTGTCTGTCTGTCTGTCTGTCTGCCTGTCTGTCTGTCTGCCTGTCTGTCTGCCTGTCTGCCTGTCTGTCTGTCTGTCTGTCTGTCTCTCTCTCTGTCTGTCTGTCTGTCTGTCTGTCTGCCTGTCTGTCTGTCTGTCTGTCTGCCTGTCTGTCTGTCTGTCTGTCTGTCTGTCTGCCTGTCTGTCTGTCTGCCTGTCTGCCTGTCTGTCTGCCTGTCTGTCTGTCTGTCTGTCTGTCTGTCTGCCTGTCTGTCTGTCTGTCTGTCTGTCTGCCTGTCTGTCTGTCTGTCTGCCTGTCTGTCTGTCTGTCTGTCTGCCTGTCTGCCTGTCTGCCTGTCTGTCTGCCTGTCTGTCTGTCTGTCTGTCTGTCTGTCTGTCTGTCTGTCTGTCTGTCTGTCTGTCTCTCTGTCTGTCTGTCTATCTGTCTGTCTGTCTGTCTGTCTGTCTGTCTGTCTCTCTGTCTGTCTCTCTGTCTGTCTGTCTGTCTGTCTGTCTGTCTGTCTGTCTGTCTGTCTGTCTGTCTGTCTGTCAGGGGTTCTGATCCGACTCGCAAAATGGAGGTCTGCGCACTTCTAGTTAGAACATAATTTCATGATTCTTTCCAGGAAACATCCTCAGAAATGAACAGTTCCTTAATGAACAGTTTCCTTAGGAAAATGAGCAGGAAATTGTGGAGCTGGAAAAGAAAGCTTGGTGGTGTTGTGTCCTCCTGGCTCTTTGATCCTCTATGTGCAGTGGTGTGACTTGTTGGAACATGGGGGCGTGTTCACTGCTGTCTCTAGTTACACATGTAGCTGTATTGTGACTGTGCCTGACCACCTGTTGAACACCTGTGCACACCTGTGTGCTCCTTTATGTCCACGGTGCTTCTCTGTTCGCCCTATCAGCTCCAATCTCAGAGCCTCCCTCAGTTATTGCCACAGTGTGTGTGTGTGTGTGTGTGTGTGTGTGTGTGTGTGTGTGTGTGTGTGTGTGTGTGTGTGTGTGTGTGTGTGTGTGTGTGCGTGCGTGCGTGCATGCGTGCGTGTGTGTGTGTGTTTTGGTCTGGCTGTGTTTTGACGTCGTCTGCTGTGTTATTCTCAGATCCGCAAGCTGCGCAGAGAGCTGGACGCTTCCCAGGAGAAGGTATCCGCCCTGACGACACAGCTGAGTGCCAATGTACGTGAATGAACGCACACACACACACACACACACACACACACACACACACGCACGCGCACACAGAAAGAACACACACACACACACTCCTGAAGAAACCCACAAGAAAATACAGTATATGCAGTCTCTCTCCAAAGTTTCATCCACATCTTGACACAAAATTAACTTAAATACTTGTAATACTAAAATACTTTTATTTCATTCTAGTATTGATACAAATACAATATGACAAAAGAAAAAGCAGCACAGCAGATGTTTTTCTACCATCACACTGAGGAACAAAAGCCAGCATCTTTTTTCTAAAGTGAAGTTTGAGTGTATAGTTCAAAAACATAAAATTATGAAAATGGTTAAATGTTGCAATTGTAATCTCATTTAAGGATTTTGCTGTTGTTGTTGTTTTAATTCTAAAGGTCTTTACACATCAAGAGCGATGTGAATATACGGCCCGAAATTGCGATGCGAGTTTTGACCCACCTGTCAATCACAGCCACAGATGTGTACACGTCGGAAGCAAATTTCTGAAAAATCGACCGTGGTTCGAAAAAATAAACACCGCAATAACGCTCAGCGAAACTTCGCCGTTGGTATGCACGGTTGCATTGACTGATATAGGTTCGGAAAATATTATTGACGTGCAAATTAATCGCACGGAAAAAAACGCTCCCGATGTGTAAGGACCTTAAGGTTGAACTTTTGAAAAGGACGTATTGTCAATTGACGTCCACTATAATGTAATTATTTTTATTTTACTAAAACATAGGCTATTTTAGTCAACTATTGACTAAATTTGATCACTATGACTAAATTCAGTGGAGAAGAAAAAAGTGTTGAGCCTCGTAGTCAAAGTTTGGCCGCTCCTGACTGAATTTATGGAAGTTTGTTCCATCTTGTTGTAGCATAAAAACTACCCGCTAAGAGAAGAACTAAGACATCGGCTAAACTGAGAGACGCTGTGAGAATGTCGACTTTCACCCTAGACGTCAGATTCTTCCCAGAGGAAAGTGTCATTTTGCCAAAAGTTGTGTTTCAGCATCTCCAGACTTGATCTCGTACGTCACACCGCCTCAGTCTGTGCGTGGCTGTGTTTTAACCAGGAGCTCCAGGTGTAACCCGCTGACTGCGTCTGTGCATCTGTTTCAATGATGGATTAGAGATATGGGAGGAGGGGGGGGGGGGGGGGGCAACAGTGTTAGATTACAGCAAGACTCAAGTCTCAGCACACTCCTCACACGGCAGCCAAGATGTGGACTAAAGATCTGCAGCTGATAGAGCAGGTGGGGTGTGTGCCGACTCCGAGAGACGAACATGTACAGAATATAGTGGAGTTGGTAGGGGAGGGAGAGGGGAGGGAGGAGCGAGGGGGGAGCGAGGGGGAGGGAGGGGGAGGGAGGGGGGATTGAGGGGGGAGGGAGGGGGTGAGGGAGGGGGAGCGAGGGTGGTATTTGATGACATGCTCCAGACGGAGGAGTGCCTGTGTGAGTTATGGGAAAAGACACCTTCAGGCCCCGAGGCTGAGAATCTAAGAGCCCCTTTACGCTCTGATGCGTCTCACCTGAAGAGAGCTTGAAGCGCCCGTCGGTCAACACGTTGCCAAACGCCCACAGACACACACCCCACCCAACCCCACACAGACACACACCCCACCCAACCCCCCACAGAGACACACCCCACCCAACCCCCCACAGACACACACCCCACCCAACCCCCCACAGACACACACCCCACCCAACCCCCCACAGACACACACCCCACCCAACCCCCCACAGACACACACCCCACCCAACCCCCCACAGACACACACCCCACCCAACCCCCCACAGACACACACCCCACCCAACCCCCCACAGACACACACCCCACCCAACCCCCCACAGACACACACCCCACCCAACACCCCGACAGACACACACCCCACCCAACCCCACACAGACACACACCCCACCCAACCCCCCACAGACACACACCCCACCCAACCCCACACAGACACACACCCCACCCAACCCCACACAGACACACACCCCACCCAACCCCCCACAGACACACACCCCACCCAACACCCCGACAGACACACACCCCACCCAACCCCACACAGACACACACCCCACCCAACCCCACACAGACACACACCCCACCCAACCCCCCACAGACACACACACCCCACCCAACCCCCCACAGACACACACACGCCACCCAACCCCCCACAGACACACACACCCCACCCAACACCCCGACAGACACACACACCCCACCCAACCCCCCACAGACACACACCCCACCCAACACCCCACAGACACACACACCCCACCCAACCCCACACAGACACACACCCCACCCAACCCCCCACAGACACACACCCCACCCAACCCCCCACAGACACACACCCCACCCAACCCCCCACAGACACACACCCCACCCAACCCCCCACAGACACACACCCCACCCAACCCCCCACAGACACACACCCCACCCAACACCCCGACAGACACACACCCCACCCAACCCCACACAGACACACACCCCACCCAACCCCCCACAGACACACACCCCACCCAACCCCACACAGACACACACCCCACCCAACCCCCCACAGACACACACACCCCACCCAACCCCCCACAGACACACACACGCCACCCAACCCCCCACAGACACACACACCCCACCCAACACCCCGACAGACACACACACCCCACCCAACCCCCCACAGACACACACCCCACCCAACCCCCCACAGACACACACCCCACCCAACCCCCCACAGACACACACCCCACCCAACACCCCGACAGACACACACACCCCACCCAACCCCACACAGACACAGACACACACCCCACCCAACACCCCCCACAGACACACACCCCACCCAACCCCCCACAGACACACACCCCACCCAACACCCCACAGACACACACCCCACCCAACACCCCCCACAGACACACACACCACCCAACCCCCCACAGACACACACCCCACCCAACCCCCCACAGACACACACCCCACCCAACCCCCCCACAGACAAACACACCACCCAACCCCCCACAGACACACACCCCACCCAACACCCCACAGACACACACCCCACCCAACACCCCACAGACACACACACCACCCAACCCCCCACAGACACACACCCCACCCAACCCCCCACAGACACACACCCCACCCAACCCCCCACAGACACACACACCACCCAACCCCCCACAGACACACACCCCACCCAACACCCCACAGACACACACCCCACCCAACACCCCACAGACACACACACCCCACCCAACACCCCACAGACACACACCCCACCCAACACCCCACAGACACACACCCCACCCAACACCCCACAGACACACACACCCCACCTAACCCCCCACAGACACACACCCCACCCAACACCCCACAGACACACACCCCACCCAACACCCCACAGACACACACACCCCACCCAACACCCCACAGACACACACACCCCACCCAACACCCCACAGACACACACCCCACCCAACCCCCCACAGACTCACACCAGTCATGTAGAGGAGCGTGTGAATCTTCAGTTGAAGTGCAAAACACCAAAACACTTGTGAGTCACAGGCTTCACTGCTCTCATCGCGGCTGTCTCCGTCCTTATTAGGAGTGAGAGGAGGAGTCAGTGTTTGTTCAGCTCTGCTCGCTAAAGATGATGATGTCATGCTTTTGGCGTGGTTATCTGCTTTTCAGTGTGGGAGCGAACTGGCACCAAGCTGCAGCGGCTTATTTTGGGGGCGGGGTTAATATTTTGGTACGATGTCTACCTGATGATGTCATGTTTGGGTTTGGCCTCAGGGTTGTGTTGACCCGCGTTCATGTTTTCGAAGGAGGGGAAAGAACGCTCATTTTGTCCAATCCACTAGACACGATCTGAACTCAAGGTCTCTGCTGTACAGGTCAGGCCCATGCCTCCTGATCTGATCGTCCAACCCTCCTCTGATGCCCTCAAACCAGTACCCCCCCCCCCCCCCCCACACACACACACACACACCTCGTTCAGTCGGTGCAGTGGTTAGCAGGCTGCCAGCTGTCTGCAGCTCAGTAACGTTATCAGCAGAAGCCTCCAGGAATGAGCCTCAGACAGGGAGACTCAGCAGCTATGACACCCGGCAGAGCTCACCCCGCAGCGGGCAGCGAGGGGACCTGGCTCCCCTTAAACCGTTATCCGTCCAGGAGCAGCGGGCAGCGGGGTGACCTCCTCCTGACACACCAGCCAGGCTCGGCTCCTCTCACTATGGATGCAGCTGTGCAAGAGGTTGAACAGAAAACATAATTCAGTTGTCAGACTGTTGGATTAAGCCAGGAGATGTTTTTTTTATGATTGTTGGGAGGAGTTTTTCTGTGTTTATTAGCAAAATATCTCAAAAAGTTACAGATCTATGTGATTGAAATATGATGGACAAATCTCTCTTGGCTCACGGATCAGGTGATAAGGTGTTGTTTTTGTGATCCGGACCTTGGATTTATGCTATTAGTTGATTTGTTTTTAGCCATAACTATTATGATGCCTTCAAGTGCTGCTGTGGAAGTCCGGCATCCCGGGCTTGTAAGTCTGCTGCTAAACAGTGTTGCCTTCATGTGCCATTGGGCCACAGCAAAATAACACAGGAAGGGAAAAAAATATGTATTAATTACCCTTGTACATGCTGGTAATTACAACTGTTTTCACTCCACTCATTATTTTGCATTGTTTTTTAGAAGAAATTCTTATTACAGTATCTTTCACCTAGCGTAAATATCTCTCTCTCTCGCTCTCTTTCTCTTTCCTGTCTATCGCTACAGTTATAAACTATCATAATAAAGTCAAAAGAAACAGAAAACAAGAAATAACCTAACTTTGTAGGCTGCAGCTTTGCACGTTAGGGAGTTGTGTGTGGGTGGAGGTTTGAACTCAGCCGAGTGCCTTCCTGATAATAGCCAGAAACAAAATAACAAAAATAATAGACTCAACAGACCTCTGTTATGCTCAGCTCTTTGGGGTTTTCTGTCTCTCTTTAGTCTCATCAGCATGTGCTGTAACGGGTGTGTAACGTGCTGTAACATGTGCTGTAACGGGACATCTCCACCCAGAATGTGTTGAAAGTAGAACGTTGTTGTGAGAACACACAGCGTCACAGGTTCGAGCCCCTGTGTTACCTTGGTCGGACATCCATACAGGCACAATTGGCCGGGTCTTGCGGTGGGAAGCTGGATTAAGAGGGTATGTGTCCTAGGTCGCTGCGCTAGCCTGTTCAGGGGGAGGGGAACTGGGGGGGGGGGAATAGCGTGATCTCCCGGTGAACTTCCTCGCCGTCAGGTGAGAAGAAACGGCTTTTGACTGTAGTAGCAACTTCACATGTATCGGAGGGAGCACGTGCTAGTCTACGACTCTCCCCCAGATCGGCAGAGGGGGCGGAGCAACGACCGGGACAGCAGAGGAGATTGGACGAGTACAAATAAGGAGAAAACGGGGGGAAACCTGGGAAAAAAGTACAGTCGAATGTTGTTGTAAGCTGTGTTGTTCTTACAGGCTCACCTGTGTGTTGTTCTTACAGGCTCACCTGGTGGCAGCGTTCGAGCAGAGCCTGGGCAACATGACCATCCGGCTGAAGAGTCTCACCATGACGGCAGAGCAGAAGGTGGCGCTATCCGCACAACAAATCAAATCAAGCAGATTGAGCATCACTGCAGTGGATCTGTGGGTCACATGATGTTGTTGTTGTTGTTGTTGTTGTTGTTCTCTGGTCAGGACTCGGAGCTGAACGAGCTGAGGAAGACCATCGAGCTGCTGAAGAAGCAGAACGCCGTGGCTCAGGCCGCCATCAACGGCGTGATCAACACCCCCGAGCTGACACCCAGAGGAGACAGGACAGGTACACAGC
>NC_139645.1:15860740-15903240 GCF_964638095.1 Poromitra crassiceps | reverse complement strand
TGTGTTGTCCCGTAGACTAGAATGTACTAGAACAGTCTGCGTGTTGTCCCGTAGACTAGAACGGACTAGAACGCTCTCTGTCTTGTCCCGTAGACTAGAACGGACTAGGACGGTATCCGTGTTGTCCCGTAGACTAGATCGGTCTTGTGGTAGCTGCGGTCCTCCCTGGTATCATAGTAACATGGCAGCAGTAGGATGCTTTGTGGCACGTTGTAAAACCGTGTGCTTTGGTACATCTAGACTTCCTGCTTTAAGTTGCAGTGATAATAAACAACCCCCCCCCCCGTGTGTGTAGAGGGGCTCCAGCTGTCAGTGTGTGTGTGTAGATGAGGAGACCCCACAGGTGGAGCGTATCAGTGCAGGTGGCCAGGTATGGGGAGGAGGGGGGCATATAGGGGCTTCGATCTTAAAAGACCCGCCGGCATCTGATGGCGGTTGGGAGGATGTCACGCGGGCTGCAGCTGCCAGGCGCTCGAAACGAGTAGCATCGGATGTATCGCTGTCGGAGAATCCAGACTCAGTGTTGGGGAGTAGTTCACTACATGTTGTTCAATCTGCAGTAGTTGGGTGGTAATTTAACTATGTTCAAATCTCAGTCACTTTTTCAGTAATTAACTACTTTGGGTCATGTAGTTTAGGTAGTTAACTACAAACTACATATTCATAGCAATCTCATGATTTTTTTTTGCCATACAACATGGCACAATGCCATAGTCCCTAAATCAAACACACCTACACTTCACTCAGTGTCAGTTCAGTTGTACCTCCGTGTAACAATATGAGATTCGATCATTTCCCGTGACGTACGTTGGATGTAGTTGAACTACTTTTTGAAAGTAGTTTCAGTCTGACAAGCTGCGTTTTGTTGAGAGTAGATAAGATGTAGTTTAACTAAGTTTCATTGTGATAGTAGCTAGTACTGTAGTTTGGTAGTTTTAAAGTAGTTTCCCCAACACTCCCTACTCCCCACTCAGACCCATATGAACATGTCCTGTTTTGTCTCTCTGTGTCTTCCCCTGCTTCGCTTCATGTGGCAGGTCCATGAGGTAAGAAGAACGCTAGGCTGTGCAAAAACAAAGCTAGCAGCCGTTAGCTTAACTGTTAGCCTAACCAACCCTGGCTGCACTGTGTAGGTTACTAACCTCTGTCCCTTTCCTCCTCTCCTCTGCTGCCCTCTAGTGCCCTTCCTTTCCTCTCCAGCACCGCTTCCCCCTGGTCCACGTCTCTTATGAGCGTCCCCCAAGTCATAAGACGACCTGTCCCCTACGTCCCTTTCTTGCACTGTCTCTTACTCACTTTGCACCTTTTCACAGCTCTCTCCCTCCACTCCTCCCAGCTCTCTGCTCCCTCTCAGCCTATCTTCTCTGTATCCTCACAAAGTCCCTCCTCCTCCTCCTCTGCGTTGTGTTCTCTGTATCCTCACAAACTCCCCTCTCCTCCTGTGTGTTGTTCTCCTCCTGCAGCTGCGGAGCTCCTTCAAGCAGGCGTTCAGCAAGAAGAAGTCGCCCAAGTCGGCCTCTTCCCACTCGGACATCGAGGAGATGACCGACTCGTCCCTGCCCTCCTCGCCCAAACTGCCCCACAACGGCTCCACGCAAGCCGGCCACATGCTCAGGAGCACGCACTCCAACACACTGTACGTACACTCCAACACACTGTATATACACTCCAACACACTGTATATACACTCCAACACACTGTACGTACACTCCAACACACTGTATATACACTCCAACACACTGTACGTACACTCCAACACACTGTATATACACTCCAACACACTGTACGTACACTCTGACACACTGTATATACACTCCAACACACTGTATATACACTCCAACACACTGTATATACACTCCAACACACTGTACGTACACTCCAACACACTGTATATACACTCCAACACACTGTACGTACACTCCAACACACTGTATATACACTCCAACACACTGTACGTACACTCCAACACACTGTATATACACTCCAACACACTGTATATACACTCCAACACACTGTATATACACTCCAACACACTGTATATACACTCCAACACACTGTATATACACTCCAACACACTGTACGTACACTCCAACACACTGTATATACACTCCAACACACTGTATATACACTCCAACACACTGTACGTACACTCCAACACACTGTATATACACTCCAACACACTGTACGTACACAACTTTGGACTTGTACTTTGATAGTCTCGCTGGCCAGCCTCCTCTCCCTTCCGTCCGAGGAGTCTGGCGCCGCAGGTCTCCATAGTGGGATTGCGATGGGCGGCGCTTAGCGGCAGTGCCCTTGGAAAATAGTTTCAAACAATCCAACTTGCTGTTTTCAGCGTGTAGCAACGAGCTAGCGTGTAGGTTTCTGCCGTTAGCTTGCTAGCTAGTTAGCGTTGTTGTTTTCACTGAGGCAGCAGGGCACTGTTTACAGCGACACACAGGGAGGAGGGAGCGGAAGCCGCTCTGATTGACATGGTCGGAGCCAATGACAGAGTTTGTAATAAGTCGGGAGCGGACATCCGGCTGCCACCGAAACAGTCCCTCCAATGAGAGAGCAGAGTAGAGCAGGGGAGGGTTTATCCCAGTTATGGAGACGTGCGGCGCCAGATGCCTCCGACGGAAGGGAGAGGAGACTGGCCAGCGAGACTAGTACTTTGATGACTTGAAAAGGTTTCTAAAGACTGACTTGACTTGAGATCTGATGTTTGTGTAAATGACTTAGATTGAAAGTGATGAGATTTGTTCACCAAACAACAAAGTCCCCTTACCATTATTATGCTGTATTTCTTTTGCACGCGTGTGTGTGTGCGTGTGTGTGCGTGCGTACGTGTATGTGTGTGTGTGTGTGTGTGTGTGTGTGTGTGCGTGTGAATCTGTGTGTGCGTGTGTGCGCGTGCGTGCGTGCGTGTGTGTGTGTGTGTGTGTGCGTGCGTGCGTGCGTGCGTGCGTGCGTGTGTGTGTGTGTGTGTGTGTGTGCGTGCGTGTGTGTGTGTGTGTGTGTGTGTGTGCGCAGGCTGTCAGAGTGTCTGGACAGCGAGGCCGAGGCGGTGATGCAGCTCCGTAGCGAGCTCAGGGAGAAGGAGATGAAGCTCACAGACATCAGGCTGGAGGCGCTAAGCTCCGCCCACCAGCTGGACCAGCTGAGGGAGGCCATGAACCGCATGCAGGTCAGACACACACACACACACACACACACACACACACACACACACGTGTGCACACACACACGCAAGCAAATAGCAACAAATGGTTTCTACTGAAACTCTGCAAACCAGACGTCACGTGGAGGCTGGGTTTACCCAGGCTAAGTGAATACTAGACCAGTGATTCTGAACCTTTTTCACACCAAGGACCCCTAATATAGTCCACATTAGTGCTGCAGACCCCCATTTGATGAGAAACCTGAGGATATTTTTTATTGTTTGATAATATAATTTTGTCCAGATTTCTGATCTGTAGTGTAGGTAAGAGAGAAACTATGATGACAATTATTCTACATTCTGTAGTTGTGTTCACTTCTCTTAAATTAAATAATGGTGAAGTTGAACATTTCATCAGTTTGCTGGGGACCCCCCAGAAGTCCCCTAAAGGCCCCCTGGTGGTCCCTGGACCACACGTTGAGAAGCACTGCACTGGTGTTGATGAACTGCATTCCAGTGAAGACATTTTGATACGTTGTAGCAGTTCTTCACAAAGTGCTACATGATCATCAGTATCAGTGTTCAAAACATAACACTGGTTGGCCTGATGGGGGCGCTTAAGGTCAAATCTTAAAATTTCAACATGAAACCTCAGATGCCACTGGTCTGATTCTGATGAAGTGATGATGCATTTTGTTGCTGATGGGCAAAAGGGCAGACATGTTCATTCATTATTATTGTTGTTGTTGTTAGTACGCTTATTATTATTATTGCTAGAAATATTGCTAATTTATAGGTCACGTGCTCATTCCCAGCATGCTCTGCGCGCCGTGCACCGCGCAGAACCCCTCCGCCTTCTTATAAGAGTGAGCCGTATTCTAGTAGTGAGATGTAAAATATAATACAACATGATGCACTGAATGAAGTTGTTATTATAACTAAGGTTTGGGAACAAAGACCACACCTCAAGCACACATTCATTTCCTGTTCCACCATATTGAAAGGTGCCCAACCATGACCCTTTCTCCCTCTGATATGTCTCAGTTCACGATATGTTAATAACAACATGTTGTTTTCAAATGTATTTCTATTAACACATTCACTGCCAGCCGTTTTTCAATACTGTAGTTAGCTTCTGCCAAGTTTTTTTTTTGAGGATTCTGGCTCATCTTTCAAGAGCCGAGGATTCGTTTCTGTTAGGATTTTGTGAACACACAATATCTCAAAAGAACTAATAGAATGTGTGCTTTCTCTGTCTAAAAGAGTTAGTTTGTAGAGTTAGTAGTTATGTAAGCATTAGCAGTTGAATACAGCATGGTTTCAGCGTCTGAAAATCTATTCTGAGATAAACGGCTTTTTGTGAAATTCGATAGAACAGTCACTTTAACCATTCATTTTTGGCATCAGTAAGACGTCAGACATCTAAACAATAGTTTTGAACAGTCATTTCCTCCATAACAGCAGGAAACACCCCTCTCCTTCAAACTCCTCCCTCCGTGTGTGTTCTTCTTGGCTGCAACGGGCGTGTCACAAGCTCGTTTCTGTTGCTGCTGTAACCTCGCGTCACCAGGCTCACTGCTTTGCTGCTACTGTGCCTGTCTGCTGGCGGCCGCTGGGCAAGTCTGGATGGGCTCGCTCGTTTCTTGGAGTTTCGGTTGAGAGCTTTGATGAAGCTTTTGCGATTCTGGTCATATTTATGCTGCGTGTTTCAAAGTGTGTTCCACCCGTAATCTATTATGCAAATTTGCAATCCCGCACCGCCAGCAATCAGCGCGAAAACGAAAGCGTTTTCGCCAATCCATTTTCATGAGAATGGCTTCCTCACACTGCTTTTTGCTTGCCTTCCTCTAGTCAGGAGAGCACTGTCGCCACTTAGTGGGTCGGTGGAATGGGTTGTACACGTTCGGTGGCTCCAATATTTATATAAGAGATGTAAAAGGGTTAGATGCACATCCCACGGTCAAAAAAAAAAAAACATTTTTTTGACGTATTAATACGTCATTGGCAGTCAACCGTTGGATTTTTTTTGACGTATTAATACGTCATTGGCAGTGAACGTGTTAACATATGTTTAAAATAACACACAAAGAACACACACAAACAATGTTAAATGTGTACATCCTCAAACTGCTTCTTTTCCAAAATGTTTGTGTATTACATAGAGATCCAATTTATGTCTCTGTGTGTGTGTGTGTGTGTGTGTGTGTGTGTGTGTGCGTGCGTGCGTGCGTGCGTGCGTGCAGGTGGAAATCGAGAAGCTGAAGACAGAGAACGACCGTCTGAAGCTGGAGACGGTGGGCAGCAGGACAGGCTCCCAGGCCTCCATCTCGTCCTCGCCCCCCCAGCACACACACACGTATGGGCAGAGCCTGGCCCAGCACAGCCTCAACCTCACCACCAGCGAGTCCACCAGCCTGGGTGAGCCTCACACACGCACACACGCACACACACACACACACGCGCACGCACGCACGCACGCACGCACGCACACGCACACACACACACACACACACACACACACACACACACACACACACACACACTCTCTCTCTCAGCCTCAACCTCACCACCAGGTGAGCTCTGTTTCCCCAACCACATTTCAGTGTTACACTTGTTCAAATTGAAAGTTCTAATAAACATAAAGAAAGAGATTCACTTAAAAACAATTACAACTATTTTTGACACAACCCAAGGTTGGTGGGGGTCCACCCGCTATGCCGACCACCTGCTATGCCGACCACCCGCAATGCCGACCTTAGGTTTAGGCGTGGGGGTGGGAGAGGTTAGGTTTTGGGTTAGGGTCTGGGGGAGGTTAGGTTTTGGGTTAGGGTCTGGGGGAGGTTAGGTTTAGGCATGGGGGGAGGTTAAGTTTGGCGTGGGGGCTGGGAGAGGTATAGCTCCACCGACACGCTGCACGCCGCCTCGCTCAGCTGGTTCTGCTTGTGGGCTATCGGCATTGCGACCTGTCGGCACTGCGGCCTGTCGGCACATAGACGCGGCACCAGGTTGGTGCCACAGTCGGCGTAGGTCTCTGCTAGAGTTATGTGACTTTATGAATGAGACGTTAAGCAGGTTCCTACGCCTGCGAAATGTAAAATGATCAGCAAAACGATTTTGGAAATGTCATGGGAATTGTTTGCTTTGTTCTGATTGGCTGAGTTGTGTAATGCTTTGCTTTGATTGGCTGAGCTGTGTAACGCAGGGGTTGTGATTGGCTGAGCTGTGTAAAGGGGTTAAACCTGTCTGTCACTACAGTAGACTTGCGTTGTTTGGATTCCAGAGAGGCAGCAGACTGGATGAGATCAGTGTAGATCCACAGAAAAAGGAGAGAGGATCTTCTCTGGTGTGTGTACTGTATATGCGTGCGTGTGCGTGTGCGTGCGCGCGCGTGTGCGTGTGTGTGTGTGTGTGTGTGTGTGCTTGCGCGTGCGTGTGTGTGTTGGAGACGGTGGAAAACACACAGATATCTCCAGACATCTTCCCATCCGAAACATCACACCTATCCTATTCTATAAGATACCTGTTTCAGTCTGGTAGTCTTTATTCCACAACAACAGAGCACCGCTCCCATTCACACACCCACATTCAACATCCTACATCATACAACATCATACATGTACATCCATCAAGGCACCACTACTGTAGGTGTCCCTACAAACATATGTCTATATGTAACAATAACTATATAAATGGCTATTTTACATCAAAGCAGAGCTGACAAATATTCTCAGTCATGAGATTATTATTTTTTCCTTCTGTGTCACCAACAATCTGGCAATGTCAGGTTAACAGTCATGGTCAATGTAATGGATAAATATGTTTACACGCCTGTCTGTCTGTCTGTCTGTCTGTCTGTCTGTCTGTCTGTCTGTCTGTCTGTCTGTCAGACATGTTGCTGGACGACACCGGAGAGGGAGCGATGAGAAAGGAGGGACGACATGTCAAGATCGTGGTCAGTCTGGAGGACAGCAAGTGGGCAGAGGTGAGTCCATTGCGCTCAGGACGGACTCCGTGTTTTAGGGATGCACCGTATATCGGTATCGGCCGATATTGGCCTTGTTGACTGCAATCGGCCATCGGCAAAAAAGCGATTGGCCTATCAGTTGGGTCACATCATTTGTTGTTTGTTTCATAATTAACTTACAGTATGATTGAATTTGTGCTCATTCAACGATAGTGTGATGAGGGGCTCAAAAGACTTTAAAACAGGTCAGTTATTTGTTTATATGAAGATGTATTTGTTTCCCTGTCACAAAAGTCGTAAAAAAACACATCGGTATCGGCCAAATTGATCAATTGTTTTATCGGCACAGAATTTTGCAATCGGTGCATCCCTACCGTGTTTCCCTAGAGACCTTTGATTCACACTGGTACCATAACAACCAGACTTGTGGTCTCTAAACCCGGCTGCTCTCTCCCCTCGGCACGCAGGAGGGCCGGCCCCGTGACTTCCTGATCGGTTGCATCGGTGTGAGCGGTAAAACCAAGTGGGACGTCCTGGACGGAGTGGTGCGACGCCTTTTCAAGGTAAAACACCCACTCGTTTTTTTACCTTTACTGTAGTTTTTATCACCTTTCCTGTAGTTTTTATCACCTTTCCTGTAGTTTTTATGACTCTGTAAAGCACCTTGAATTGCCTCAGTGTATGAAATGTGATATACAAATAAAGCTGTCTTACTATTTTCTTCGTTTCCAGCCGCATAAATTGCGGTTATTATTTTTGATGACTTTTAATTCCTTCGGATGCCTAAACGTCCGTCCCGTGTCCCGCAGGAGTACATCACCCACGTGGACCCGGTGACCCAGCTGGGTCTGAGCTCAGACAGCGTGGAGGGCTACAACATCGGAGACATCCACCGCCTCAGCACCCCGGGCTCCGCCCACACGCCCGAGCTGCTGCCCTGTGGCTACCTGGTGGGAGACAGCAACACCATCAACATCCAGCTCAAAGGTACCGGCCGCCAACTCATCCAACCCAGACGCCAAAATCAAATGTCAGCAATGTACGTTTTTGGTATATGAACATTTCTGAACCAAAATACGTTGGCATTTTACATCTACAATCTCAACGTAAATTTGAAACAAAGCGGCGGTTAATTTGAAAACATTGCTGCCTTTCCAACGTTAAACGCAAATAAAACAACTTTGGTTATGTTTATGTAAGTAAAGCAACTTGGTTAGGTTTAGGCAACAAACCTACTTGGATAAGGTTAGGGTTATGGGTTTGGATTGGGGTTAAAAACGAAATTAAAAACACAACGTGTCATGCTCGGGCGTCGAACTGGCAATCTAACGTAACTAATTACTTTTGATACCAAGTAATAAGTAAACTAATTGTATTACTTTTTAAAGAAGTCATAAGTAACCGATTACATGTCCTGAGTAAGTTGCCAGACACTGATGAAGATATCTAAATGTGCCCACCAGGTGTCAGCAGTGAGAGCGTGGACTCTCTGGTGTTCGACACGCTGATCCCTAAGCCCATGCTGCAGCGCTACGTGTCTCTGCTGAGGGACCACCGGCGGGTCATCCTGTCTGGACCCAGCGGCACCGGCAAGACTCACCTGGCCAATCAGCTGTCCCGACACCTGCTGCTGCAAGAGGGCCGGCCAATCAGCCCGCACGCCATCGTCACCTTCAACGTGGACCACAAGTCCAGCAAGGTGAGCTGTCATTTGAATACTGCTGTAAATGTTGTGATGAATCATAAACTGTAAAACCATTTCTTATCCATCAAGTGAGTCAACAGGTTTTTTTCAATTAATATTTTAGTAAAATATCTGCTCTGTTTGTTTCTCTCTATCTCCCTCTCTCTCCCTCTCTCTCTCTATCTCTCTCTCTCCCTCTTTCTCTCTCTCAGGAGTTGCGTCAGTACCTGTCCAGCCTGGCGGAGCAGTGTGTAGGGGATCTGGGGTCAGAAGGCCCGCAGGTCGTCATCCTGGACAACCTGCACCATGTCAGCTCACTGGGAGAGATCTTCAACGGCCTGTTCAACAGCAAGTACCAGCGCTGGTCAGTCACACACACACACGCACACACACACACACACACACACACACACACACACACACACACACACACACACACACACATACACATACATACACACATACAGTACTACCACGCAATGGATAACTTGTTTCTGACTGGCTGAGACATGTTCAAAGAGTCATAAAATACCTGAAAAACTCACACCAGTGACAGTTAATTTCATTTTTAATATGCTAACCATAAATTACCCCTCACACCATAATGCTGCTTAGCAGCCATGTTGTTTAGCTACTGTCCCAAGACCTGCATTGGTGGCGGTGGTGGGGGGGTATTATTACTTAAAATCACAAGGAAATGGTATTTTGATTGTGAAAGCAAACATTTTTTCTTTTTTTGATAACTGAAAACTTGATCTGTAATTTTCTTTTTACACTCTTTTATTTGTTTTAAATATATTGCTTAATTGTGCAGCACTTGGTTGCATTTTCTGTATGAAAGGTGCTATACAAGAAAAGTTGATCATCAGAATTTGGGAAGTTAACCAAATGAAACTTGTTTTTCTTTCTTTGATTATTATCAGTTGAAAGCAAACTATTTCTTGAACCATTGCATTCAAACTGTTTGATCAGAGCGGGTGATCATGTGATCAGATCAGGTGATCATGTGATCAGAGCAGGTGATCATGTGATCAGAGCAGGTGATCATGTGATCAGATCAGGTGATCAGATCAGGTGATCAGGTGATCAGATCAGGTGATCAGGTGATCAGATCAGGTGATCAGGTGATCAGATCAGGTGATCAGATCAGGTGATCATGTGATCAGATCAGGTGATCATGTGATCAGATCAGGCGATCATGTGATCAGAGCAGGTGATGATCGGTGTGTTTTCTCTACCTCTCAGCCCGTACATCATCGGCACCATGAGCCAAGCCACATCCTCCGCCCCCAACCTGCAGCTGCACCACAACTTCAGGTAAACTGCTGCTCGCCACCTCCTCCATAGTCAACAATAGATTGTTTAATGTACTGGAAGATTGTATTTACTCCAAATAATACAGGTAGGTAGGAGGCAGAGGTGTTGTGACTCAAGTCACAGTTTTATAGCTTGAGCCTTGACTTGATGCATGAACAGAAGACTTGAGACTTGGCTTGACTTGGGTTCTGGTGACTTGGGTTCTGGTGACTTGGGACTTCATTTTGACTTGTACTTTGATGACAGAAATCAAACCCATGATGCTCTTAGCAAGTTTCTATCCTATTATATTGCATGCTTATTTCATTTTGTGAAGATAATCCTTGCATGAGTGGTATCTTGGTCAAATGTAAGAAATGCAGGTTGACTTCAAACAGAATCCAAGGCACACTGTGAGTTGGTGTAATTAAAATGCCTTTATTCTAACATGCCAAAAAAAAGATTTAAAATGACCAACGCATTGTGACCATACTGTAGGTCTTCATCAGAGGTCAGGCTCATCAGGGCTTACTGCATATTGCAGGCTTATTGCATATTGCAAGTCCGAGATATTAAATTTTCTTTAAGATAATAAATTGATACGAGACTCTCGCTTTGTTCCGACTTGACTTTGTGCTCTAGATTTAGACTTGAGATTTGACTTGAAACTGAAGACTTGAGACTTGCCTTGGACCTCGAGTGAAGTTGACTTGGTCACACCTCTTGGTAGAAGGTAAAATATGTCTGCAGTATTGACACGCCTCTTCTGATCAGGTGGGTGCTGTGTGCCAATCACATGGAGCCAGTGAAAGGCTTCCTGGGTCGCTACCTGAGGAGGAAGCTGATAGAGACGGAGATCGGCAGCCGGATGCGTAACCTGGAGCTGGTGAAGATCATCGACTGGATCCCTCGAGTCTGGCACCACCTCAACCGCTTCCTGGAGGCGCACAGCTCCTCCGACGTCACCATCGGTAAGTAGGAGAGACACATCTACAAAGATCAGTTAGTGAAGGATACGTTTGGAGATTTTGGACCTATATATAATTCAATCAGGGGAGACTAGTGTAAAGGTTCAAATTAACATGTATTGATACAGTCCTTAAAAAGACCATGTCCTTAAAATGACTTGTGACTAATTATATGTAGGTCCAAAGTCACCAAACGCATCCTTTAAAGCGGATGTAGACCAAACCCTTGTCTTACCTGTCTGCTGTGCGCCCTGCAGGGCCGCGCCTCTTCCTGTCCTGTCCCATGGACGTGGAGGGCTCCAGGGTCTGGTTCACTGACCTCTGGAACTACTCCATCATCCCCTACATGCTGGAGGCAGTGAGAGAGGGGCTGCAGGTAACCTATACACACACACGCACGCACACACACACACATGTGCACACAGACACATGTGCACACACACACACGCACGCACACAACCTTGCACACACACACACACACACACACACACACACATGCACACTCCCAGAACATTGTTACCTCTGCCAAAGACATTGTTTTCACCCAGGTTAATTAGTTACTAGAGCTGTAATGATTAATCAACTAACCATTTAGTTGTCAGATATTAAATTATTTGCCAACTACTGTATTTTGATTTTGATTTTGATTTTGATTTTTTTTAAGTCAGGATTTTCTGATTCCAGCTAAATGTGAATATTTTCTGGTTTCTTTAGTCCTATGACAGTAAACTGAATATCTTTAGGTTGTGGACAAACATCAATATGGAGGTATTTGGTTAAAAATATTGTGATATTTGATTTTGTACATATCGCCCAGCTCTACATCTCACATGTGGCTTTGACTTACAACTGAACATTTAGCCCACTTTTAGAAAATACAGATATCGTGTATCACCGTTCAGCCTAAAAATACTGAGATGTGATTTTTCATCCATAATTTTGCCCAGCTCTATGCCAGAGGAAGTGGACTGTAGCTCACCCAGAACATAGGGATGTGGTGCAGAAGGTTGTTCGTTCAATCCCTGCATCAGACTCTGGCATCAGAAATGCTCACATGATAAGCTGCTGACTGTAAGATGCCAACAGTGATGCTGTTCAGTCTTTCGTCTGGGCTGTCCACTTTCAGAACTCTGTAACTGACTGAGGCTGGAACCCACAACCTCAAAGCTCTCATGCATCTGTCAAACTCTGTGAGCCACTGTTGTCTCACGAGGTCAAGTCATTTCTGTCACAGCTTTTCAGTCTTCACATGAGAAGATCTTCAAAGTCCAAGCTTTCATCTGAGGCTCAACCCCAAAACCTCCAAATTGTGGTGTGGCCATAGGTGACATGTCCTCCCCACCACTTCAACACAAAGTGACGCCCTTGTGTACTTAGTCTCACAGCAGCGTGTCTCTCTCTCTCTCTCTGCAGCTGTACGGCCGCCGGGCAGCGTGGGAGGATCCGGCTCAGTGGGTGATTGACACCTACCCCTGGTCGGCCACGCCCCCTCCGGCTGATTGGCCGCCGCTGCTGCAGCTCCGCCCGGAGGACGTGGGGTTCGACGGCTACTCGGCGCCCAGAGAGGGAGTCAGGAAGGAGCCTCCGCAGAGCGACAGCGACGCAGACCCGCTGGTGAGGCAAAACACACAGAGAGGAAGAAGCATAATGTTTTATATCATCCTCAAACCTTTCAAAATGGAGTTACAAAGTGCTTTAATAAAAAAATACAGATACAGAAAACTAAATGAAAAAGAGCTGTGAGGACTTTACAGGAGATCGATTTTTTTTTAATATAATATATACTTTTTTATTAACTTTAGTAACATAACGTTTTAGTTACTGTTTCCTCCGGTAAATTGTTCCAGAGTTTAGAGGCTCTGATTGCAAAAGCTCTATCACAGACTGGTAAAATATGAAAATGGAAACTTCTGATTGAGGCAGAGTTACAGTAGTCGATACAGGATGAACTAAAGCCCCTACTAACTTCTTCTGTCAGAAATGAATGAAAGACCTAATTTTGGATATATTTCTTATCTAATTTCTGACCTTAAACAACTGAACAAGGACCCCCCTGTGTGGGATCCCAGGCACAAAACCTCTTACAAGCATACTGTATAAGCACCTTGCGCGACTCGTAGCGCGACGCATTGCTGAATGTCGATAATCTTTTTTTTCCCCTTTTTCCCCCCACCTCATTGTGTGTGTTTTGATCTCTTATTGTTTCAATGTCTTACTGTGTCTTACTGTTTTCTGGTCTTGTCTTAACTATTTTACTCAGTGCTACAGTATATACATAGACTTGATAGAGTCAGTCAGGGTGAGAAGCTGCTTGTCTGACTGCTGCTCTCTGTGTCTCTGCCTGCAGATGAACATGCTCATGCGTCTGAAGGAAGCAGCCACCTCCTCCAGCCCACAGAGCTACGACAGCACGGACTCCAACAGCAACAGCCACCAGGACGAGCTGCTAGACTCCTCTCTGGAGTCCACGCTGTGACAGCTTTTAGCCACCAGGGGGAGCTGCTCGACTCCTCTCTGGAGTCCACGCTGTGACCGCTTTTAGCCAGCAGGAGGAGCTGCTCGACTCCTCTCTGGAGTCCACGCTGTGACCGCTATTAGCCACCAGGAGGAGCTGCTCGACTCCTTTGTGGAGTCCACGCTGTGACCGCTTTTAGCCACCAGGAGGAGCTGCTCGACTCCTCTCTAGGCACCAGGAGGAGCTGCTCGACTCCTCTCTAGGCACCAGGAGGAGCTGCTCGACTCCTCTCTGGAGTCCACGCTGTGACAGCTTTTAGCCACCAGGAGGAGCTGCTAGACTCCTCTCTAGGCACCAGGAGGAGCTGCTAGATTCCTCTCTGGAGTCCACGCTGTGACCGGGGCTGATTTCAGGAGGAACTTTTTCTAACAACTGTTGTATGATTTCATGCCACAAAATCCAGCCACCTTAATTTGGGTGCGGGTAACCCAAATATGAAAAAGATAATAATAATAATAAATAAAATAAAAGAGACCTGCATTTCAGAAAACGGGCAACAACAGTTTCTACTGCACTGCTCTATTTTTTCACCGCTGTGGCCCGCGTCTTCTTCATCGTCCTCATCATCATCATGATCTACTGTCTCTGTGGATGAGGCGTCACCATCACCACCACACACACACACACACCAGCCAAACCATCCAGCTCCACCCAGCAGGCTGGACGCCCCGGCTGCAGTGCACCGCACCGGGCAGCAGAGGGTGACAGAGGCCCTCTGAGCTGCTGGGAGGATGGAAGAGAAGGGTCATTCCAGTGAATATTCAGCCCATTTGCCAGCATGCCTCTCTCTCTCTCTTTCCAATGCTTTCTGTGGATTTCTACCTTATCGTCACTCACTCAACATCGCTTTTGCTTTTTCAAGGGCTTTTCTGTACCTCACACCACCCGCATTTAACTCACCTCCAAACTGTATCCCCCCCCCCCATTTTTCTCCCCAATTCTACTAGGGCCAATTTCCCCGTGCTGCCCCGGACGCAGGTCCACCCTCTGCCGATCTGGGGAGAGCCGTAGACTAGCACCATGCTTCCTCCGACACATGCTCTGTTGCCAGCCGCTTCTTTTCACCCGACAGCGGGGAGATTCACCGGCAGGGCGTAGCACGTGGGGAGGATCACGCTATAATTCCCCCCAGACAGTTCCCTTCCACCCCAAACAGGCACCCCGACCGACCAGTGGAGGCGCTAGTGCAGCGACCAGGACACATACCCCTCAATCCGGCTTCCCCCCTCCCGCAGACACAGCCAATCGTGCCTGTATGGACGCCCGACCAAGCCGGCGGTAACACGCGGGGGACGCGAACCTGCGACCCTCGTGTTGGTAGGCAGGGAATCTTTCATCATAAGTCAAGCCCTGTCTTTACCCCTCAATATGTAGAAGCACAAATCAGTCGGACCTAAAGACGATAAAAAAGCTGGTCTCCCATCCGCTACAATGCACAAAATGTAGACGATATGGGTTTCAGGTCACCACACACAACACACACACACACACACACACACCACAAGTTTATAAGGGAGAGAAGCACTCTGGAAAATGAACACTAATGGAGTCATCCTTCAAAGTTCAAACCTTTACAAAGTTGGAGATGATCACCTGAAATACGAGTTACTTCTGTCTCTGTAGAAGAGAGAACGTTCACAGTAGGTTGTCCAACTTTTTTAACTTCCCGTTTCTGGCGTTCACCCTTCACCCTCCATCTTGGCCCCAACAGGCTGTTGTAGCACACGTTCTCTTTGGGTACTGGACTGAACGAAACAATGCCTTACTCTTTTCTAACAGACCATGTGCATTAGCTACTTGTTTCTTTTGTCTGAACGGCTGTAACCTTACAGGGCTCCTCTGCCTGAGCGCGTCCAGCAGCCGGGTGCGATGAAGCTGTATGCATGCGTGTTTGACCTTTGACCCGGCGCTGAGACGTCGCTGCTGTACATATTTGAAAGAACCAGCGAGAAGAAGAAGAAGAAAATCATAGATTTGTTTGGTGCTCGAAGATCACAATACCTTTTGTGTGTCGATGAGGTCGGGGGTCGAAGGTTATGAAATTGTGTTCATTTGATACCTCGTCATCAACCTTGATTGCGACCCTGTGCTTTTTGCCATGCTTTGTCGTCTGTTCTGATTGTGTTTTGTGATGAACAAAATTGTCATAACAAACATGTTGAATTAATTATGTGACAATTAGTGTATAATGCTGCTTTGTTTATAGTGATATAATAATTTCAACCTGATATCACGGCAAAGCGTGGAGTACACCCGCCGGGGGGGGGGGGGCGGTGTCAGTTTCACGTTTGCCTCAAGTCCAGCGTGAAGAGCTCGCAGCTGCTCCCGGTCCCACCGGCGCCCCGGCCCCGCGAGCCGAGCTACCGCGAGCCGCAGGGCGAGTCTCCTGGACTGGCCATGGGACTCTCCCGGGCTTCCTGGTTGTGTCTCGCCAGCTCCACTGGTGGGGGAAATCCCCGGTGGAAGCCCCAGTCCTGACAACCACTCGATCGGCACAAAAACAACTTGGTTTGGTTTAGGCAACTAAAACAACTCGGTTAAGGTTAGGCAAGTAAAACAACTTGGTTGGGGTTAGGGGTTGGGTTTGGGCCTGGGCTAAAAATGGTCACATGTCGTGAGGAGTGTTGCCAGATTGAGCGGTTTTCTGCTGATTGGGCTGTTTTGGGTTCCATTGTGCGAGGGGGGGGGGGGGGGGGGGGGGTACAGGGGTTACAGACCTGCTTGTTTCCTTAGACCTGCATTTTTTTGGGTGGTTCTGTGTGCGTTTTGGCTGCTTTTTGCTCAGTATTTGGCCTGGAAACCATTAGCTGTATCTGGCAACACTGGTCGGGAGGTGAACCACACCACTCCCTTGCTCGACAGTTAGCCTATTTAAATAGGAGACTGTGGTTATGTCGCCGTCCTGCGCGCCCCCTGCTGGTGCAGCACCTTTATACACTGTACTTGTCATGCTTTGGCTTGCCTAGGCGTGAAGCTGACCACGATTGCCCCGGCTTGGCGGGTCCGTTGCACGCTTTGCAGTGATACTGGGCTGATGATTTACTGGAGGTAATGGTGTAAAAACGTACTGGTGGATGAACAATAATGTTAAAATTTGGTTTGACATCATTTCTGTGGCTTGAAAAACAGAGAATATTGTACTCCCCCCCCCCACCCCCACCCCCTCCTCCTCCTCGCCCTGCCTGCCTTCCAGCATGGCTTCCATTGCATTTCAGTGTTTTGCCACCAATCCTATGCAACATTCATTTTGATGTCAAAATGGAAGCCAAACCTGAAGGTGCGGAGCGGTTTCCAGCACTGCCAAGAGACGCACACAGCAGCATGTCCACATGAGACGCACACAGCAGCATGTCCACATGAGACGCACACAGCAGCATGTCCATATGTTGTCAGTGCATCTTAACGGGGCTCAGTGCACGGTCAGTGGAAGCACAAAAACGCAGAGAGCCTTTGGAGCGGTGCGGATGTGAAAGCGTTTGGCCAGTGTGTTGATTTATTAAGATACTCACAAACTCAATGAATGTTTAGCCTTCTTTTGCTATGTACATTTTTTACATGTAACATACCTTTGTAAATAGTTGATTACCTTGCAGCATTTTGATGACTTTTTCTATAGCCGATTTGTAACGGTCTACTTGAAAGGGAGTATTTTGTGTACAGTCTCTTTACACCAGAGCAGAGTGATGCGGTTTATCATCACTGGTCTGTCCAGGGCTCCAGAATTAAATCTGATATCACTGTACTAGTCTTAAGTTATTGTGATTCAATAAAATTAATGGTTATTTATGGTTGAATTTGGTCTTATTTTTCTTTCTCCGTGCAAAACACACTTAACAGACAATGCATTGTTTACAATTTTATTTGGTATTTGTACAAAAAGTGTGAATAAACATATATACAACATAATACAACATACTTATTAAACAAATTCATATAAATTATTGACGCAATAGCTACATTTTTCAATAAACAACTCTATTAAAAGTCAAGGTAAAAGTAAAACGCAATATTCTTGGCATAAAATTTCCATACAAAATTGTACAAAATACTGTACAATTGAAAAGAGCTGTGCAAAACAGCAAATTGTTTCTCAGAGGCGGATCCCGTCCAGTAAATATTGTGTTGAGTTTTTGTGAGCAAACAATCTGAGTGAATGTTTTCTTTTCTTTTTTGGAACAGTGGAGTTTCTGGGTCTAATTTCATGGAAGCAGCTTCTTCAAACCGGGTCACATACAGTTATTTTTTGCTTTACAGCCAGTCTTGTATAAAAAAGCATGGTGTTATATCTCTATATATTTGCTTTTTAATAAATTAAGATACTGTTATTTCTTCTTCGTCTGACTCTGAGAAGTCCGAGTGCTTGCTGGAGAGAGAGGGGCTTGAGGACATGTGGGAGTCTGCCTGCCTCGTCCTCTGTCTGCCAAACGCATCCTCTTCCTCCTCTTCCTCCTCCTCGGCGGAGGACTTCTTGCCGGTCACGTCGCTCAGATCCGGGTGCGGGTTGGTTTTGGTGGGCAGCGTCTGCTCGCGGCAGCCCCCCGACGACAGCAGCTCACGCTCCTTGGAGTTCCTCCACTTCATCCGGCGGTTTTGGAACCAGATTTTGACCTGGAGACAGAGAGAGAGAGGAAAAAAATGTATTGTGCCATTTGACTTTAAGCTAATTGTATTTATGACTGCATCAGAGAGAACAAATATAATAATCATAATAATAATAATAATAATGATGATGATTATAATGATAGGCATCTATATATTAATAATAATAATAATAATAATAATAACAATAATAATAATAGTCAGCTGTAGAGGCGGGGGAAATAGGTCCTTGCATGCATACTTTGCTCACCCCAACTTGAAGGTAATGTATAGAAGGATGGATTAAAAAGGAAGGGTGTTGGGATTCAGGGGGGCCCCATGCTTGCCTTTGCATAGGGGCCCCCAAATCACTAAGTCCGCCCTTGCGCAAATTTCTGCGCGTAATACATGGTTTGGTTACCCTAATTAGGCACACAAATTTACGCACACCTGGCGCGTTTGTTTTCAAGGGCTTGTGACTCCTTGGTCAATGTTTTACCTGGGAGTCTTTCAGGCCCAGTTTGGACGCCAGTTTCTTTCTGTCGGGCTTGCTGATGTATTTCTGTTTCTGGAACATTTTCTCCAGGGCTTTGCGCTGGACGTCGGAGAACACCGCCCGCCTCAGCATCCCTCTGCGGGGCTTCCCTCTGGCGGCCAGGGGCCATGAAAAGGTCCCGGGGATGGGAACCACGGAGGAAGATGCTGCAACACAACACATTAAGGAAAGAAGGACAAGTTAGCTTTGTTTTCATTGTCAACAACTCACAATAAACTGCTTCCATGAAAGTTTTCAATAAGTCCTTCCTGCAGCTAAAAATGACCACAGACAAAATATAAGAGTAAACCGCCACAACACTTCATCAAATCCACCGCTGAGTACCAGAGACCCACTCTAAAAGCCCCTATACGTGGAAATATCATAGTGATTCCTCCTTGGGGCCAAACTTTTCAACCTGTTATCATGGGATGTTTTCCCCCTTTGGGACCGTGCAATCCGTCTCCGTTTTGAGTGAAATGGCACGAGGTGACTAATTAGCACATTGGCCGGTCCCCAGCAGCATTGGTATGGTAAAGAGGTAGCATATCCTTTAAGGAACCCCGTGAGGGCGGATAGAGGAGTTAATAAACCGTGAACGGTAATTGTGTAGTAATGAACTAACGCAGAAAAGACTCTGGACAGGCGGCGAAGGCCATATATTATCGCAACAAAAGGAGATTTACACTTTCAAACTAAACACCACTGCATACCAGAATACTGATGACCAACAGGGGGTGGGGGGGGCGGGGGTCGGCAGCAGAGAGGTGGGGGCATGGCGCATTTTTTTCTACCCTCAAATCATTTTCATTAAATGAACACGAAAAGCTATAGAGGACGCTGCTCGAGTTGTTTTGTTGAGGCTTTCGAGCGCATGAAAAGACTCCAGCTCCATTCTCATGTGTCTGAATGAAAGAGACGGACTAGCGACTTTATAGACTTTTTAAAGAGATGATTCTTTATCTCGGCTCGTTGATTGGGCCGGCTGGAGAACAGAGCGAGGAGCGTTTAGGGCACAGAGAGCAACCGCTGGAGGTAACGTATCCTATGGCTCATAGGCTATGGGGGTTACACCGAAATCTGTGACCATCGAAATCTGTGACATTGCTTCTTATTGAGGGGGGGGGGTGTCAATTATTTCACCATTTTTGACAGCAGCCGTTAGAATAGCATTATTTGATCACACTGCAATACTGTAGTCAGCAACATAACCCCTTGCATCACACATTTAGTTGGGCACAGATTTTGGTTCCATTGTAGCCTATTGGTGACCCATCAGATTCTGTGCCCTGCCTGCTCTGCTATTCTTACCCTAATCCTAACCATCTCACTCCTCCTGCCTAAACCTAACCGACCTAAAACACTGCAGGTCACAGAATCTGGTGGGTCACCAAATACGGTGTAACACATGAACAACACCGCGCTATGTGGTCTGGTGAGAATATTGAAAACACTCAATGGCGCCTAATAGGGAAATTAGTGCATGACTGGTCCACGCCTTTGGCCCGCCTGGTAAAAGTCACTCTCCGGGGTGTGTGGGTGGCTCGCCCGGTGGGAGCTGACCCAATTGGTCATGGTGCTGAAAGCTTTGCCCGGTGGCCCCCCGGCAGCTGTGGGAAAACGCGGGGCCGTGGAGATGCCAAAACGCCCCCCAATGGGAAGAAGAGGAGACTAACTCGCCACCCCGCCTCAAATTTAGAGCGTGACGATTTGGGATAATTGGTTAATTAGGGGGTGGGTGGGTGGGACCGGGCAAGGGCCACAGTCAGCGGGCCCCCTTAATAAGACAGTGATTTCTTCTTTTTTTTGCTGTATGTCCCGAGGCGGCTGCTATTTCAGTTAAAATATGAGCTTGAACTCAACACCCGCCAGTGTTTTCCATTTAAATGCAATGTGTCTAGACTACTACTTGGAATTCCAAAGGCTAAAGACAGATTCTGTAAAGACCCAAGCCCAAGAAATAGTGTAGAAATGGTGTGCGTAAAAGCAGATTTAAGCACAAGAAATAGCGTGCGTAAAAGCCGAGCCTACCTGGTAGATAAGGCGCTCTGAATATGGGGTGAAAGGCTCCGTCAAAGTAGGGGATGGGGAAGGTCTTGGAGTGCAGGCTGTGGAAGGTTGGGTGGGAGGAGGCTGTGGGGGGGGAGAGCAGAGCTGTTTATAGGAAATAATCGTGGAGAGAGAAACATGAATCTGAAGCAAGTCAACTGTTTTGTTGTTTTACTCACCAGTCTTTGGTGAAGGAGCCAGGATGGCGCTCACTCCAAACTTGAGAAAAGTTGGATCTTTGCCGCTCATGGTTTTCGGCGAGCACGAATCGCGCGTCACCGCGGTGCAGGTGGCCATTGCGCGCTCCGCGGGCACGCAGCCGCCGAAGGACAGCGTGGTGGTGGTGGCTGTGGGCAGCGAGTCAGTCCGGTTCATAAAGGCCGCCGCGGGCCGGCTGATCCGCAGCAGGTCCTCCACCAGGAAGCCGGAGCGCGCCGCGGGGAAGGCGGAGAGAGGCGGCAGGGCGGCGGCACAAGGCCGATACAACCCCGGGTACAGGGCGGGAGGCGCCAGCATGCTTGGGATCATCATGGTCCCGGGTCAACAACGATGTGAATTGAACTCCTCTGTGTCTGTGTGTCAGCTGGAGAGACTGTCTGTGAAGGCTCTACTCCTCTGTCCCCTCACTCTGCTGGGGGAAGGCTTTTATAGCAGCCGCCCCCCCGGCCCTGCTTTCAGCCTGACAGGCGCAACAATGCGCCTCAACAAAGTTCTCCACATGGGTCTCTTTCATGCCGCGTCCCCGGCCTGCTGATTGGCCACACAACGCAATTTATGATTGCATTAGACTTCATAAGCAAGCGACACACAATGTCCCGTGCACAAAAGAGGCACAGTCATCAATTTTGCATGTTGACCACTTTCCTTTAAGAGCCAGGGAATTAGTTTTGTTTGGCAGACACACAAGCGGGCTAATTAAAAAGCAATCTTTACACATTCAAGCATTTTTAATGAGGACTTTACGCAGCTTTCCCATTCAGGCTCTTTCTGTGGTTATACGCATGAAATAAAAACGGTTGCTGCCTACGGTTAGAAACTGCAATATACGCCAATCACTAAAGCCAAGTGGCGTTGAGGATAAACCACATAATTGCAGCTATAATAAATTGTTATAAAATAGGCTATTTCATATTCTGCTTTGACAATAGTTGGAGGCTGCGCACTGTGCGCAGTATCTCAAATGTAAATCAGTAGGCTATAGGGTTTCATTGGATTCTCAACACTCAATCTGGCCCTCGTCATGGAATAATGTCTTAAAGGGATTTCTGCTATCAAAACGCTTTAACAGATGTGTTAAATATCACGGGATTGTGTGTGTGCAAAGTCTTCATTGAGTGCGCCTGCAGGCCGGGTGCGCACAGAGAAGTGTGCGCCCGGGCCGGCCATGTGCCCGCCCGCGCGTGATCCTGTTAACCATGAACTAACTGTCACCCTCAGCTGCGCGTATAGAGCGGGCCCCTCTCCTTTCTCCTTCACTGGGATAAAAACGGTTTATTTCTAAAGACGGTTTTGTTCTGCTATTTTAACCGGCTGAATAAAAGTGCATCTGTGATTTGATTTAAAACGCGATTTAAAACGCATAAAATTTATTTGGCCTATAGACCTTTCAATATAATTAAAATAATTAAGTAGGACAATGTATGCCTATTATTGTCATATAATTCGTTAGTTACTATATTGATTTACAAGTTTAAATTAGACTGTGTAAGTCAACAGTTTTTATTTCAGACTATAGTCTATTGGCCAGTTGTCTATTGCCTCTTCAACGAAAAATCATTGTATGACTTTTGTGTCTCTGTTGCTGAAAATAACCTTAATTTCATTTTAACTGTTACCTCTATAATATCATATGCAATATAGCCATTTAAAGTGTTTTTAAAGTATAGGCCTATTCAATATTGAATATTTTTTTGATTTCCTATGGCATTGCTATATGATATTCTTATAATAATAGGCTATTCGTATATTTTATTGTGATATTATAGAATAAAAAAAAATACATGTTTGTTATATAAAATTAAAAAGAGAACGGCAACATGCATGCTGGAACCTGTTGGGCCTGATGTGCATTTGGAACGAAAATATTTTTGTCTTAATTTTCAGCCTGATTCAAACGACAGTGAAGTCAACACTCGGTTCGGACAGACAGCAGCTTATTTAGCAGCTCAGATAGTGATGAGTGCAACATTCATAAACCCGCCACAATCCCATAATTAAAAGGGAACGCCTCCGTGAAATGATCCTTTGCAGTCTCAACACACACACACACACACACACACACACACACACACACACACACACACACACACACACACACACACACACACACACACACACACACACACACACACACACACACACACACACACACACACACACACACACACACACACACACACACACACACACACACACACACACACACACACACACACACACACACACACACACCAGACCGCTGTAACTCCCTCAAATCAGTAACGAGCCCTTCAAAGCTTTTTTATGAGCCTATATTCCTATAGGTTAAATCCTCCCTTTGTGACGCTAAGCAGATGGTTAGCAGGAAGCTGGGTGACCGAAACAAATTTCGACTAGCTTTGCAAGCTTGCCACGTCTGCCCTCCTTTACCAACCGGACTGAAAACAGCTGGCCAAGGCTGAATTAGAGCCATTAAAAGCACATCTCTGAAATATTACCACCACCCCCACCCCACCCCCCCCCCCCCCCCCACCTCCGTATAGGCCCCTCTTTACTCAACCAAACTTTATTTATATAGTCTAATAAATAAACAAATAAATAAATGAATAAATGAATGAATGAATGAATAAATAAATAAATACATACATACATACATACATACATACATACATAAATACATAAACACATAAATACATACATAAATACATACATACATACATACATAAATACATGAATTGCATAGTAAAGTAATAAATAAATAAAGACATATACAATAAAATGTTTAAGAAAATCAATGAACAAGAGTTAATAAAATAAATAATAAAATAAATCAGGTAATATTAATAATGATATGTTCTTACAATGAGATATAGCAGTCTGTCTTGTGAGTTTACTTTATCCCACTTCATGGTTTATTTGATCTATGGTATTAATAATATTCTTAAATAATATTATGAACTTGTGTGTGGTGTCTGTCCTATGATATTCATAATAAGTTATATCCTTATAATAGCCCCATATTCCTAAGCCCGCGGTTGTGGTTTATTCGCAAAGATATTAATATAATATCCTCATATTTATTAGGCCTTGCTATACAGTTTTTTCCCACTGCAACACAATTTACCAAATAGATGAACTTAACCATTGTCTTGCGCCTCTTTCTGCCTCGTTAAGTGAAAGGGGGCTGAGTAAATATGTTACCCATGCATGAGGGCCTTATAATGGGCCGCCCCATTGTGCAGCGGGTCCGACAGGTGGTTAACTGTTTATTATTCCCTCATTACTTATCAGTGACTTGGCCGCACCGAGGAAGGAACTCCCCGTCTTTTCACTGAGCCCGGGCTGAACAGATTGGCCTGACTGCTGCAGCAGCCTCCTATGACACCAGTCCATCCATCTCAGCCCGCAGGTTTGCTATATGACACTTTTCATTTTCATTTTCATTAGAAATAGATCCGCCTTGGCATACTGCTGCAGAATCCATGAGCTATTAGAAGGGTTGTAGCCTATAGGCTATGTAAGAATTATTGGAATAAGGCTATATCTATAAATTTGAGGATATATCGCAGCAAAAATATCTAATATATTATAGGGATATTGTAGAAATATTATAGAGATACCATAAGACTAAAGGATAAAAATATATCATGAGGTGGACCAAGATAACATAGGCCTATACTGTTAGTACCAGATGTACTTTAAGTCCCTATAATATTAAAGGAATACGAAACAAAGCTTATAGTCCATATGAATATTATTGATAGCAATTATAATGATACCAGGAGATTACAAAATCAAGTAGCCTGAAGTCACTGGTACCAATAGTAATGTAGTGCAATAAGTCAGTCACTATATAAACTCATATTTCAACCACTACACTTGACTACACTATACGTCATGGAATATTATAGTAATATAGGCATGGTGTAGGGCCTGGTGATACCATATAGGACATCAAATAAATCAGTATGAGAAGGTCATACACGTATGTGTCATAAACTCACATTTGAGTACAACAGACAGAATAACTCCCTATGGAACCAAAAATACTTTAAACTGATAAGTTCGCTTTAAATTCACGATTGAGCAACTGACACACCAGCATAAGTCCCTATGGGAATATTGTAGGAATATTAAATGGTGTATGGGCCTTGTGGCGATATAGGGGATAAACTACAACAAAAACATATTCACCATCATGGAAGTAGTTGAAACTACAGCAAAGCTACCCTGGGAGAAATAGGAAACTACAAGCTATGCAGAAAAAGTAGTTCAAACTACTTTTGTAAAATAAAGCATTAAATTGGCAATGTACATGTGTGATATATGAAATAAAATATAATAGCTAAGCCTACAAAAAAGCGCAATGCCAGCAAAAAAATATGCCTCTCAATTGAGTTTATTGACACCCAATACATTCAATGTTATATTTTTGTTATTGTAAACAAATCTGTGTTCTGGGTTTTGTTTGATCATAAACAGTAAATAGGATTGGTTAATGTTATAGGGTAAGAATCTCAGGGCAAGCCAATCAGAGTATGACAAACACAAGCTGGTGATTCTAGGATTCCACATGTGATCTTTATCATCAGTAATTTGAACACTGTAAGCAAATAAGCTGATGAAGAAGACTGGACGAAGTCTCTCTGACTCAGTGAGATAAACTGCTGCTTGTCATGTAGTTGTTCACTGGTTCAAAGCCTGCTTGTTGAACTCTTTACGCCTTCCATGTTGTTGTCAGTATGAAGACTTTTATAGAAATCAGATGCTAGTGGGATGAGCAGCTGTTTCTCCATCGGTTCGATTCCCAATGGTGTAAATGTTGTTGCTCAAACCATTCTGCCATCTCTCTCTTTATATATATATATATATATATATATATATATATATATATATAATAGAACAATAAACAAACAAGACAAACAGGCTCAGACACACAAAAAATACATACATCATTGACATTTGGCATTGTAACGTGGTGCTACCAGCCGCAAAAGGTGCTTCTGTGCTTGTGAGAGATATTACGCATAGGATCCCTCCCAAGGGGTCCACATGAAACTGACCAGGCAAGCTGTCCATCACCCCTAACCTTAGTCACTGCTCACTAGTCATTTTTAACCTCGTCAAAGTAGCCCAGAAACGGGTCCCAAATAGTTGAGAACCTTCTAAGCGAGTTGGTTCTCAGGAACCTGAGTCTCTCCATCTGTGTACAAAATTCCCCCACTAGCTCAGTCCTCCTCACCTAACTAGGCACACCTGGGGTCCTGATTGGACCTCTGCCAGCCGCACCAATAGAGGGTATGCACGTGATGTCACAGAGGCAGAAGTCACTGTGGGGTCACTCCCACTGAGTCACAGCAAGACTGAGCTTGAATGCAGTAATCAGCCTAGATAACTGACACCTGCTGCTCAGGGAGGAATTTGACACTCAATTTGACACTCGTTCCTGATTGAGGGGGCGTGTTCCAGTGGGTGTGCATACCCTCTATAAAGGACATGTGATTAGGTGAAGCTCAGTGTGATTATCGGAAAACTTGCCATTTTATGTATCTGGAACAACATTCCTCTGTAAATCTGAATAAACAACAAATAAGCAATAAAACATTGTATAATTTACTTCCCCAGATATGTCTCTTAATAAAAACAAATGATTGATTTCTTCATTTTGTTTTTAAAGAGTTTAATTTTTTTTTGTGTATGAAGCATCTTGCAAAAAATGCGAAAATGACCTGTATCTCAGTCTGATCTTTTTACTTTGGCTAGCTATTAAGGCCAAAAAACATCAAACTATCATAAAAAAACCATACACCTATATAAAGCCCCAAGTGTTGTTTCATTACTCATGAATGAGTTTTATTCTTAATATGTGTAAAATGATGAGAAAAAGAACAATATACCGGTAGTCTTGTATCCATGTTGTCGTCAACCCTGTTACTTTTAACGAAAACACCCCTTCAGACATAATGGACTGTTCCAAAAGTTGTAGCATTTCCAGGAAGTGGCATCACCTGCCTTTTCTAAAGATGATGGTGGAAAGATAAGTGACATCTGCTTTTAATGAATTTTCTTCAAGTTTTGTAATGTCTGACAGAGGGGGACGAGCACGCTGTGTCAGCCCTGTTACCAGAAAAGCATACATTAAAAAGTTATTTGTTTGGAATTTTAAATGTAGATATGTAACATAATTTCGGCCTCTCATGAAGGCACACCATGTGGTGTTACCACCTTTACCAGATGGCTAGTAATGGCCTGTTACCATTCTAGGGTAACAGGGTTGACAAAAGTATGCTTTTGTGTGTACATGAAAATAAACTTTTCTTGCCAATAGTACTTAGAGAATATATACATGTTTTTACAGTTTCATCCCTAATATTATGGTTTTCTATTTATTAAACTGATAGGTAGGCTAAAGTGTGTTGATGTTACTGACTAGTGACTATAGGTCTACTAATCTATATTAATACACTATCAGTGCATAGTGTTTTAGAAATGTGCTTTGTAAATCAAATTAATTATTTTTTTAATTGTAGGAATAGGTTACTCTTAATGATAGATTGATTTATGTATTTGTATTTTATTATTTTATTAGGATGCCCCTTTCTGCAGCTGAGAAACAGCGGCGATACAGAGAACGCAGAGATGCTGATCCCGAGAGACGAGAAGACTATTTAGGAAAAGAGAGTGCAAAATGGAGAGATACTTGCATGTGCAAAACCCACGAGAACCTCAGCTTTGTGGTTGACAAGCTGAAGCAACTAGGTTTGCTTACCAACTCAAACCTTGAGAGGCTAACAGAGGAGGTCTCTTGCAGCACCAACAGTAAGGAGTGCATGTATGGAGAGTGTCCCACATGCAAACTGAAAAGGTTCCCACTGGCTACTGTTCATGATGCTACAATGCGTGTTACATACACACAGTGGGTAATGGAGGAGAAGACAATGCCACAAGAAAAAAAGGCTGTGTCATTCAAAGTGACAGCAAAAAAACTAATCGAAAGCTCTTTAGAGGAGCTTATTGAGCATTTCACTTGTCTGCTGCATAGGTTCAAGAAACATGTTTTCAACATCAGGCAGCAGTTCTCATTCTCCAGAGAGCTAAAGAGAAGTCTCTCCTCACATGAATGCATTATACACACGGACTTCTCTGAAAACGACTCATGCAAGTACGGTGCTGAGATCCAGGCTGTGCATTTTGGTGCCTCACACCAACAGGCAACAATGCACACAGGTGTATTACATGTTGGTGAAGATGCACGCCCTCTCTGCTTCTGCACCATCTCACAAGCCAAGGAAAAAGGTCCCCTGGCAATCTGGCAACATCTTCTTCTGGGTCTTCATCTTCATCTGGGTCAAGATTCTTGACCCAGTACTGGATTACGTACAAGCCCATCATCCATCTGTGTCTGTGGTCCATTTCTTCAGCAATGGCCCTTGTACTCAATACAGGCAGAATTTAGGGTAATTTCTTCCTGTTCAGTACTGAATTGAGCAAGAGAGCCTTTGAGAGTGGCACCTGGAATTTCTTTGAAGCCAGCCACGGCAAGGGATCTCCTGATGGTGTTGGGGGAGTGTTAAAAAGACTGGCAGACCAGCTTGTGAGTCAAGGCCGTGACATCCCTGATGCCGCCACGCTCTACCGAGCGCTACTGACAACTGGCACCACAGTGAAGCTCTTTTATGTAGACACTGAGAACATTGTGGATGCATACCGTAACATGCCAGGAGACATTCCATCGGTCCCAGGGACAATGCGAATACACCAAGTGGTCACCAACAGAAAAGGCCACTTCATCTCCAGGGACGTCAGTTGTCTGTGTGCCACATTGAAGAACCTGTCCTGCACACGTTTCAACACTCACCACTTCATCTTCCCTCCACTAACAAAGGGCCCTGAAATGATCCAGGCTGAGAAACCTCAACCATCAAGCAACCAAGTGAGACCTCAAACAACCTCAAACAACATTGTCAGGCCTCAAGAAAGCACAAGCAACACTCTCAATCCTGAAGCAACCACAAACAACACTGTCAGACCTCAAGAAACCACGAGCAACCCTCTCAGGAAAACCCAGTCAGTGGACCACCTGACAGAAAGCGCCTTTGCAGTTTCAGCCCCCAAACTGTGGACACGAGCTCCCGCTGCATGTTAGGCTGGCCCCTACACTGCCCATCTTTAAATCTTGCCTCAAAACACACTTTTACGACTTGGCGTTTAATTAGAACATAGTATTGGAGTCGCGTTTTTTCTACTTTCTGTTTTTTGTCACTATTTTAACTTCTGTCTTACTTGTCTGTGCTCAGGCCCGGTTCTACGGGGGTGCAAAAGCATGCATTGCACCCTTATTTTAATTGTCTGCATGCTCAGTTGAAAAGTTTTTTTTTTTTTTAATAAATGCTGCAGCTGCACACTTACTGTTTAAATTTGAATTATAATTGTTGTTTTTCTTTGTTCTTTGATGTTAATTTATGGCTTTTTGGCACCTATATGTAACCTTTTAAGGTTGAGATAATTGTATTATCATTATATGGTCCAAATATTTCAGTAAAGCACTTGAAACACTTGAAATATTCTTGCTTGGGTGGTATCATTCTACTTGCAATGATGGTAAAATGCATTATTTTTAGTAAAATAACATGTCAAGTCATGTCAGGCCTATGGCCGGGCATCTGCACCCCTTCCTATCTAGGATGCATCCCTAGTCATCTTGTTCTGGAACCGGCTCTGCCAGTAATGTTGTTTCTTATGAACTTAAATACCCCCTTAAAACCCCTTTTAGCAACCAAGTTGAATTTCATCCACTAGGCATAAATATGACATTTCAATCATAAAAGTTCATAAGAAACATTACTGGGTCCAAGAAATTTCCAGTAGACTATTGTGGTACCATGTCTAAAGCCTAAAGAGTAAATGTGGAGTGACACCAGAGGTTTAGCGCAGGTTTAAGCAACCACCACCCCCAAAGCTGAATCTAACTGACTGTACCTGAATGCAACGTGGGTCTCCTCTGGGTGAGAGACCTTACAGAGAATGTGAGAGAGAGGGAAAAAAGTCTTGGCATTGCCAGATTTAATGGGGGGGCCAGGGGGGCCAGGTTCCCCCAGTAGTAAAAAAAAAAAAAAAAAATGCTCACCATTTTAAATCTCCATCTGACTGTCTGGCTGAATATGATCATACAATTTATATCCACTTTGACAAGCATCACAGGTATCTCTTTGCTAAAGCTGTGACAGGGGGGCCTCTGACAGGGCGTTGCTGCAACCGCCCCCTCGCCCTGGAATGCCCTCCCCAGTCACACCTGACAGGCCAAAACTCATTGTCTTTCATACTCATTGTGTCATCTTTCCAAACAAGCCATGGATCTTTTAAGTTTAATATAATTTGAATGACATTATGACAAGCTCCATGTAGTGGTGGTGGAGCAGGAATTGAACGAGCCATCTGCATGCTTCTCTGTTGCATGTTGGGCAATTTGAGCAATTACCATAATCAGCTAATTAATTGCCAAAACTGGAAATTAGCATGAATTATATAAATAGTGAAGCTGAAACCAGGAAATGGTTATACTGTATTGTTGCTTTTAATCAATTTAGAAAGGTGATCTATAGTCTAAATTGATGTTTGGAAGTCCAGTAATTAATCTGTTGCCATAACAGTCTACTTAACTATTTCTAAATTGACTAAAAGCTAAAATATAGCCTTTTCCCGATTTTGACCTATAGCCAGGCACTTCAAAAGTCATACACAGAGAAATACAGCGTCAGTGGCAGTGCCTCGTGGTTCCCTGTCAGCTGCCTTCAGAGGGAGAGGTGGTGAGTTCTAACCTGGGATGTGCACAGACTGAACTTTCATTTGTGTATTTTGAGGCAGCAATGTTATTTATATTTGAATAAAAGTGGAAATAGCCGTAACAGTCTTCTTTTAGTTTTTATTACACTTCTAATTACTTTACTTGATTACTCCCTGGAGAAAGTAATTTGTTACACTACTCGTTACAATACTTTTGCGTTACTCCGTAACATCGCCTGAGATGCATTGTCACGTAATTTGCCAGTTAACAATACAACATTAAACCTTACATATATGCCCATATATTAGCACAAATCTCTATCGTAATAAGGTAGGTTGCAAAACTTTTCCTGTCTGATGGTGGCTGTCCCTTCCCTGCCATCTGTATTTTGCTCAATAGCCTATGTTTCTGAAAAATGGCGATTTCATTCTACTGTTGAAACTGGCAACATTTCCTCTACCATGTAGGAGGAGGCAACAAGCCTGTCCATCTCTGATTTTGATGTTACCTGGTGAAAAGAAAGCTTTTGCTGCTTGCTTGGGGTGGAGGCAGGCGACTCAGCTTGGGTCTGCAACCAGCTTTGTGTTAGCATGTTTCCACTGCAGATGCTTTGAGAGGTTTATGTCGTACGGTAGCTGCTTCTGTCCAGGCCGCAAGGCAACATTCTTGTCCTTTCGCGCAACAAGAAGTTGTTCTTGTCCTTGCGAGGGGTATTTACAGACCCCATCGCTGTATGTGGCTTTCTCTTATGGTTTACGTTTACATTTAATTTAATTTAATTTTGTCCAATATTCAGATATTCTAGAATTGCATGTTGTGTTAAAATACATATTATTTATATCTAACACTTTTCAGCCTGATTTAATTGTAAAACAGAGTGTAAAAAGTTATGCAAAGCCTTCTGGGAAATTTAACCCGTGGAAGAGGAAAGTGGGCGGAGTTCCCAGCATGCCCTGGGAGTACTGTGTTTTTGTGTCAATTGTTTGTTTGTCAATGTGTTTTGGAGGTTAAAATGATTTATTGTTCTATATGCATGATGTTAGTTATCTGATAAGTTATGTGTCGACTAATAGTGCTGTTCTGCATGCTATTACAAAGTTGAAATATTGGCACCATGATTGATTCTGCTGGGACACAGGATCTGCTATTAAAACGGAGATCTTTTCTCTGTATACTTATCTTGCTAGTACGCAAGTAACGAGGTAAGCGGTTGATTAGTAACTGTAATGTGAATACTGCACTTGGGTACAATAGTGCCTTACACTACTCGTTACCGACAAAAGTAATGTGATTAAGGCGTTACCCCCAACACCCAGCGAGCACAAAACGTTTTTTCAACGTTGATTTTTAGTTGAAATCTGGGTGATATTGGGTTTGAACGTCTAAGACCTAATTTCACCCTCTTTTCAACCGGCTAAAATGCGGTTACAACGTCAACGTGTAAAAAAACACAATTTGGTTCATCATATTGTTAAAACATTTGTTGTAGCTTGGAATAGAGGCAATATTGATAGTGTGTGGATTGGCATTTGTCCATTTTATTGTGTAACTGAGCGTTGAAATCTGGTCTATACGAAAACTACATTTCAACGCATTTTATGTCACATGAAATATCATAAATATGGGACTATATAGGCTATGTGGTGCCAGCAAAAAGCTTCCAGGACACAACTATGGTTAATAGTTTAGCGCAATACTATAAAATAATGAATTCAGTTCCTGCCGCAACGTGCATGCGCAAGTACTTAATTGCTAGCTATACTAACCGTGACTGACTAGACTAGACCAAAGCAAGTCTGCACCGGTCTGCACCAAGTGCGGAACGCTATGTTATTGTAACAGACTGTATACAAGGCTCTGTGTACCTCCTCAGTCTCTGGTGTTAAATGAAGTAACCTCTGAAGCCATAGGCTACAGCCTATAGACAACACACACACACAACATAATTTTAGTCTGTTACATTAATATAATAGTCTCGTACACATCACATAAAATAACTTAACTCCCGATCGTCGACAATCATGTAGTCTACAAGTTGTGTGCGAGATAGAGTATATATGTGCCCAGCTCTCTATAGAGTATAAGGAAATGTATAGCTCTGCGCGTTAAGCGGACTGGCTTGATTGTGGGAAAGCGGGGTTCGAATCCCGTGTGCGCTAAACGTCTGCAAATAGTGGGTGAAAAAACTTTCACTTTCAAACCTTCCTTGCACGTTTTTTCAACGTTGACCCTAAACGTTTTTTAAACGTCTTTTCAACCGAAAAATGCTCGCTGGGCACTGGTGGGAATAGACCCTTCTCACAGGGGCCATTTTGTGTTGAAATGGCACTAACACACTGATGAGGGTTTCCAACTTCCATGATTGGAAGTTAGAAACCCTCATTAGTGTTTTGCTTGCACCTGTGTTTCCCCTGCCATTTTGACACAGAATGACCCCCGTGAAAAGGGTCTATTGAGCATCATTCTACACGTGTGCTGGGCATTAATTAATCAGGTCCACACACCTGCAAGAGTTTGGAAGTTTGTGGAGGTGAATGGCTGAGGATCAGATCGCTGTGGATAACTGCTGTGTCTGTCATTATTGATCATGGAAATGAAGCTTATTTGTGTGATTAAATTGAAGTTGTTGCCATCAGTTGATTCCTGTTATTCTGTTGTCTTTTTTAAGCATCTGCATGTTTTGTGAAGCACTTCATTGCACTCATTAGTTATTCTAGTTTTGTATTTCCAATTAGTTCTTATTGGACCTCCTTCTTAATTATTGTTTTCGGAGTTATTGTAGTTCTGGCTCTGTTTGGTTCAGCTAGGAGACGAGGCCGTGAGGAGGGAGGTAAGGAGACTTGGAGGATCCTTCATGCATCTTTTTAACCAATTGGAACCACTTTTATCATGATGGCAGCTCTTTTTTTGGTTTCCGGGTCAACAAGGAGACAAGGCTGTGAGGACGGAGGAAAGGATACATTTTCAGCAAATGGGATACACCCATCTCATCTGTCTCATCGTTGGTTGAACTAATCAAACCGAATTAGCGTTAACTGCAAGGCAGCCTCACAATGCAAGTTCTAGTATGAACCTTCAACAATGAGGACAGTATAAGCCGTACAGAGTAGACACACTCACAGTCAACATAAAGTCTTACATTATCATACATGATCTAGAATAAATAAAATAATCTAATCGCTGGATGGAATCATGAAACTGAATTAGCGAGGTAACCTTGCATGCATGTTCCAGTAGGAACCTTCATTGAAAGTATATATATTACTTCCAAGAGGTTATTTTCATTCAAGTCAATAGCAGGGTGGTTAAGACAGAGGACTCTGAAGCAGGTGTGCCAAGTTCGATCCCTACTTGGGGATGTCTTTTTTCTCTCTGAACATAGACCTTGTGGGAGTGGCATATTTCGACATTGTGGGGAAGGAGACGATTTACGTCCACCACAGGGAACCTCATAGACCCTTTTCACCGCAGGGAACCTCAAGGACCCTTTTCACAGGGGCCATTTTGTGTCAAAAAGGCAGGATAAACACAGGTGCAAGCAAAACACTAATGAGGGGTTCCAAATTCCAATCATGGAAGTTTGAAACCCTCATTAGTGTTTTGCTTGCACCTGTGTTTACCCTGCCTTTTCATCACAAAATGGCCCCCATGAGAGGGGTCTATGGGCAGGGGCGGGTAATGCCCACTCAGACATGAGTCTTTGCAACCCAATCAAAAGTTAGGCAAATATTGCAACAAGCACAGTCAGAGAGATTATCTCCATTTTAATAGCAGATCTTGTGCTACAACACAAGACTGCTGGAAACACTGTTTATTGTTGCATTAGACCACACACAGCATCTCAGAGGGGGTCATTGAACTGTACACCCGACTGAGCCATGGTGCCAGCATTTCAACATTGTGAAGCAATGTAATTGACATGTACTATTAGTCGACACATAACATTGCAGATAACTAACATCACACATATAGAACAGGAGGTGCTTTAACTAACCTCCCAAAGCACATTAATAAACACATCTACCCAAGAGCATGCTGGGAACTCCGCCTACAATATATCTCTTTTCACCCCTTGCATGCACCATGTTCCATGGTCACTTTTGAGGTCTTGGGTTTGAGTCTCTCAGTCAGTTTTGAACAGCAACAGCCAGAGGAAAGAATGAAATGCTCTGAGAAAGATCATTTTAAGAAGTGTGACCCAGTAGCTCAGAGAGTTTCATTACTGCCCAGCTGTGTTTAGCTTGTGGTTTCAAACCTCAGTAACTTTTGAGGTCGTGGGTTCAAGGCTCATTCAGTTTTGAACAGTGGCAGACGAAAAAGATAAGAGCTTTGAGTACGAAGAGGAGCTGGTGGTGCGATGGATATGTCGACCACATAGAGACGTGGAAGCATGCAGATGGCTCGTTCAATTCCTGCTCCACCACCACTACGTGGAGCTTGTCATAATGTCATTCAACTTATTAAATGTAAAAGATCCACAGCTTTTTTGGAAAGATGACATAATGAGTATGAAAGACAATGAGTTTTGGCCTGTCAGATGTGACTGGGGAGGGCATTCCAGGGTGAGGGGGCAGCTGCAGCAAGGCCCTGTCAGAGCCCCCCCTGTCACAGCTTTAGCAAAGAGATACCTGTGATGCTTGTCAAAGTGGATATAAATGATATGATCATATTCAGCCAGACAGTCAGATGGAGATTTAAAATGGTGAGCATTTTTTTTTTTTTACTACTGGGGGAACCTGGCCCCCCTGAGCCCCCCATTAACTCCGGCAATGCCAAGACTTTTTCCCCTCTCGCTCACATTGTCTGTAATGTCTCTCACCCAGAGGAGACCCACGTTGCATTCAGGTACAGTCAGTTAGATTCAGCTTTGGTGGTTGCTTAAACCTACGCTAAACCTCTGGTGTCACTCCACATTTACTCTTTAGGCTTTAGACAAGGTGCCACAAATAGTCTACTGGAAATTTCTTGGACCCAGGGACTGTGCTGAGTATTTTCTTTTGTCACTGCTATTTTTGTTTGAGTGTACAGCACTTTGGTCAACTCTGTTGTTTGAAATGTGCTTTATAAATAAAGTGGATTGGATTGGATTGGATTGAAGAACAGAATGAGAAGGAGATCGACCACATTTACATCCACAGTATCATAATTTTTCATCCTTTTCTATGCTCAAACCTCTCAATAAATCTGTCTCCAAAATATTCTGATTAGTAATGTTGAATTAAAGGTTTATGAATGTCACATAACTAACTCTGTTACAACTCCATAAATAACCCTATTACATCCATAACTATAAATTAAACAGGCAGTATAAGCAATATGCTAACTGTTGTCAACCCTGTTACTCAGTTGTCACCCCTGTTACTTGTATAATATTCTAATATAATAAAAAAAAAATGAAAAGACACATGCAAAATAAACAAATTTTATGCGTTAAGTAAAAAGTACCAGTAATCCACTCAAAGAAATTTGGGTATTATTATTTTGTTTACATAACTTTTTCTTAAACAGAAGATGCTGTGTAAGTGCTAAATGTAAATGGGCATATTCATCCATGGGAAAAGAGTAAAGTCCTCAATATTCTCACTTTACAAACACACTTAGTGTAACAAGGGATACTTTATCTTTCATAATATATCAGATTTGTTCTAAATATGGATTGAAAACCTTTTCAAACAGTAATTGTTATGTCGGTAACAGGGTTGACAAAACACGGATATGCATGTTGTTTATATGTGAAAAAAATAAAAAATAAGATAGCCTGAGATGGCACGGCACATTTTCCTGAGAGGCAAGGATCCACTTAATCCAAAAAGGGGCTTAAATACTTTTAAAACAGTACTTTGAAAATCAAACATCAAGAATGCAAAATGCCAAGTTTTCCGATAAACACCCGTGTCCTGGACTGCTGTGGAGGAATGCTGCTTTTCCCATTCCCTCTAGATTGTCCATGTGCAGATGAGTTATAGTTATTTCATGAGTATTTATTTGATTATATCTGATAGTGAACGTTGTTTTCCCTTGTCGTTTGTCTGAATCCTTTGTTAATACCTTCTTTGTGTTTAGGCAAAATCATTTGCCTACATGTGCCAAGCTACAACCTATAATCACAAGGGATCTGGTTCAATAAAAACATTTTCATTTGGTTCCTCTGAGTCCTCCTCATTCTTACCGATGCCCCGCTTGCTGAGGCTATACTTGAAAAGAAGGTGAAGAGGAGGACTTCCATTCCTTCAGGACGAGTCTTTTGGCGACCGTTGTCCCCAGTGTCAGAGACTGTTGCACAGCTGTAGGGAAGTGCAGAGAGGACTCCGAGCAGCCGAAGATGGCGAGTTCTGCCTCCGGCTGCAGGGTTATTTTGTAGGCCTTAAGAGCGCCAGTCGTTCTGGCATCTCTTCAACATGGCTGGAAACACACCGGCTGACAGAGCGCCTCCTACAGACAGTCAGCCCCCCCTTAGTCACTTTTGAATGGCAACAGCCAGAGGAAACAGTGAAAACTGCTGAGAAAACCAGTGTTAAGAAGTCTGACCTAGTGGCACAGAGAGTTAGCTTGCTGCCCTGCAGTATTGAGGCCTCAATCACTTTTGAGGTCATGGGTTCGAGTCTCAGTCAGTTTTGAATGGTGACAGCCAGAGGAAAGAGACTAAAGTGCCCCGAGGTTAGCTATGTCCAACCAAATCTACTTAACTATTTCTAAATTGACTAAAAGCTCAAATATAGCCTTTTCCAGATTTAGACCTGTAGCACTTCAAAAGTCATACAGAGAGAAATACAGGCTCAGCAGCAGTGCCTTTGTGGTTCACTGTCTGTCAGCTGCCTCCAGAGGGAGAGGTTGTGTGTTCTAAGCTGGAATGTGTACAGCCAACTTTCATCTGTGTTTTTTGACGCAGCAAAGTTATTGTATTTGAATAAAAGTGTAAATAGGCACCGCATAACAATCTTTTAGTTTTTATTACACTTCTAATTAATTTGAGGATATTAAAGTGTTAACATCAATGTTGTTCAATAAACTATACTGCAAAGGTGGGTTTTTACAGTGGGTTTTGATCCCTCGTCTATCAGAACAGAGAGAACTGCACTCACCACTCAGCCACACAGACAGACCCATAGAGGTCAGCCTTACACATCCATGACACACAGACAGAGGCAGAGGAAACAAAGTTTTAGAAATATTTTGTATTAAATAAATAACATTTTTAAAAACCCACATATTTGTGCTTTTCCGAATACCGGGTTCGGCTCCACCCCTAGTTCAAACCTCTAGCAGGTTGTTGGAGGATACTGATTGGCTGTTCAATTAAGTAATGACTAATTAACACCAGAGGGTGTCCCCCTGGTGGCACACTGAGTTGAGTGTGTAGTTTACCATGTAAGCCTCAGTCCTCCCACAGTGACCTGCTTCAAATCCAGCCTGTGGGCTGTTGTTGCACTAGGCACACGCACACACACACACACACACACACACACACACACACACACTGATTACATCATCACTGTACGCTCGATTCCTAGGCTCGCCCGCCCTGCAGCTCGTCAAGCTGGCCCTCAGCTGGCCCTGGCTGCTCCTCAGGGATGCTGGATCACCTGTCTTGGCTGCTCCTCAGGGATGCTGGATCACCTGTCCTGGAGCTGGCAACATACAGCTGTCCATGGCTGAAGACGGGGGTCTGAAGCCAGACTCCCATTTCTTTCAGTGTCTGCCCTGGGACTTGATTTTGCTCTTATGACATCACTGATGACATCATCAGACGGACTCTTATGACATCACTGATGATGTCACAACTGCTTTTATGACACCACTGATGACATCGCAAACCTCTTATGACATCACTGACGATGTCACAATTTATGACATCACTGATTACATCATCACTGGGACTTTGTGTGTGTGTGTGTGTGTGTGTGTGTGTGTGTGTGTGTGAATTTATTACATCACTGATTATGTCATCAGTGGGACAAACAGAGCCCTAGCTCCCATATATATATATATATATATATATATATATATATATATATATATATATATATATATACTATATATACTATATATATATATATATACTATATATATATACATATATATATATGTACTGTATGTATTCCTGCTAGGCAGTTGTATACATATCTTTTGATCAATTATCAAATAAATCCAATCAATCAAACAACCAATCAATCAAAAGGCTTTATATCTTTATATGGTGCATTACCGCCACTAACTGGAATGGAGTGTGGATCGTGATTAACGTAACTTGCAAGCTAGGATGACTGATTCGTCTGCTTGCAGGTGACCAAATTCCATCAGATTTTATTTTGTAGTAACAAGTAACAAAGATGCTCAGAGGATGCTCCATGGTGTATAGCTTGTAGAATGTTGAACTGACTGGAGGGAGGCTTGAAGCACTACATTGCTTGACGGGAGAACAATTATTTGTTATCGATATTGCATTTTTTGTTGCTTAAATCTTACCAGGCAAGCGGGCACTATGTCTCATGCCTTCTGGTTCTGCCCTTCACTGACGGGATTTTGGGCCAAAATATTTGACCCGTACTCTAAGGCCTACAAAATAACCTTTCAGCCGGAGGCAGAACTTGCCATTTTCGGCTGCTCCGACCTGCTCCGACCTCTCTGGGCTTCCCCACAGCTGTGCAGCAAGAGTCCCCCTCTTCACCTGCTTTCCAACTGTGGTTGACGGACATGGCCCCTATCGTTGCATCAGCGTTGTTTCTAGGCCGAGCGCCTGGCGCTGCGCAAATCAGTGGGCGTGGACCAGCGCACTTGATATCTTCGTGTTGGCACTACACGCAGCCTAAAGCATTACAACCACACCTTTTAAGCGTAAAATTATGCACCGTCATGCTCATTGGATAAGTGCAATAAACGAATCGCACGCTTGCCTTTTAAGCTCCAATTCCAGTGGTCCAGCAAAACCAGACAAAAGCCAATCGCTCTGCCCCCCCCCCCCCCCCCCTTCATCCAGTCTGTCTGTCTCCATATATAGGATATTATTCCATATTATTATGCTTCTCAAACCAATCTAACTGCAGTTTAAATACTGCAAGCATGTAAATACCCTACACTATAGCAAGATCAAAGTGAAAAGAATGTTCTAAATGCATCAGCTAGAAAAATATAGCCTATTAGATTGGTGAAAGTTTGTCCAGAAAGATATCATTTTTTCTCGCCTGCTGCAGGAAGGATGATGCACATAAATATACCCTACATTATGTAAAGTCATTGCATAAATGTGTTTTTATTGTAAAACTAAATGTGAAATAGGGCCTAGTTATTGGAGTGGACATCACAGTATAGCAGATGCCAGTAGAGGCGCGTTTCGGCAGCGCGTTCCGCTGTCACTTATCTAAATCACGTTAAATCCACAAGGGGTATATATAGGCCCAGGAGGACATATATGTTTCACATAGGGTGGTGTTTTCATTTCGATGTTTTATTTGGTCCAATATTGAAATGTTTTACAATTGCAGGTTGTGTTACCATTACACATTATTTAGAACTACCTTTTATATCTATTTCGGCTCATTTGGTTGCTATTTAGTAGCTAAATGGAGCATCACAATGCATGCTGGGACATGCCAGGCACTGAACTTACAACTTCTTTTTCCTATGGGAAGCTGGGTGCTGCTATGTGTTGTGTCTGTCTGAGCGAGGGAGTCACAGAGAGAGAGTCGTATTGTGCCTGTCAGACTGATATGAGCAAGAGAGAGGGAGTGACACAGAGAAGGGTGACAGAGGAGAGCCAGAGGAATGCTCCACGCAACCAGCGCACTGAATAGGCCTGGTTTTCAAAAGCGCAAAGCGCTAAATTTACGCCAGGTGGGAAGATATCATTACGCCGGCATTTAAGGCCGACACGCCCATTCTGGCCCATTCTGGGACTGCGCCACACCCATTCGGCCTAAAGCGCATTTGGCAGCGTAAAGCCATATTGATATCTTCCCGAGGCAGGCGCAAGGCACGTTTTTTTGCGTTTAAGGCCCGTTTTAGCGCTGAAGGCCTGTGGGAGAATAGGGGATGATCTCTATAAGAATGGAGAGGCTTAGAACCCTGAGAACCAACTCACTTAAAAAAGTTTCTAGATATTTGGGACCCGTCTCTAACCTACCTCGACGAGGTGGGGGGCGGTGGATGACTTGCCCGACTAGTTCCTGTTGGACACCTTGTGTGGGACCTGCGTGCGCAGCGTCTCTCACAAACACATAAGCACATAATGGATGGTAGCACCACATCACAATAACTGTTAATATTATATGTATGTCTTTCTTTTCTTTCTCCTTTCCTGTGTCTGAGCTTGTTCGTCTGTTTGTTCATATTGAAAAAAAAAAAAAAAAAAAAAATCTTACCAGGTAGGCGATATGTAGCGACCGTTTTATAGAACACTCCTTAGCTGTTGTAAAATCACTGTAAAGCAAGCATGGCCTCTTTGGGCTTATTGCTTAATTTTACTTTCATAAAGTGTAGTCAAAGTGAAAGTTGACAAATATAAACACTCGAGTAAAATACAGATACTTCCAAAAATACTTCAGTACTGTAACAAAGTATTGTTACTTTGTTACATGACACCGCTGGCCTCTTCACACTCCAGGCCTGGGCCGTGGCTTCGCCTCCTGCCTCAGCGGCTGCAGCGACGGGTCCCCGGGCTGCAGCATCTGGCGCAGGCGGCGCTGAGCCCCGCGGAACACTGAGCGAATTAGCGATGCCACAAGACTCAGAGGCGCGGTGACAAGCATTAAATCGATATTAACTTTGTATTAAACATGGGGCCCCCTCCCTTTTTCCGCCAAATGGACTGGAGCCACGGCGGCGGACAAAGCGCTCTGTCTGAACTCTGGCTGCACCTGTTCCCCTCTCTCCGGGCCACGGGAGTTCAACTTCTTAGTTTCACCGCGGGCCCGGGCTTTTCTCCGCTTCGTCCCCACACTGAATTCTTTCACTCGGCCCCTTTTGTTATCATTTCTGATCTCCTCTTCGCCCCCACATTTTAAAACCTCGATAAATCAGAGCGTTAAGAAGATGCATTTCACAACATTCACGTTTTCATTAAGCTAGCCAAAATTGGGAAAACACAGCGGGTCTATACGGGACTGGCTTGCGTGGTGGTGAGAGAGCTGCTCTCTCTGGTGCACGTCCGGGGGGGGGTGTGTGTGTGTGTTGGTTAGCCTCCCCTTGGCGGCTCATTTATTAGCAGTTGTCAGTCTGGATGTGGAGTGGTGTTCTAATCCTCTTAATGCGCATGTTGGTACAGTTTGCATATCATTTTCCCATCTCAGAAAAGGGGACACAACCCGCTCTATTCACGGGGATTCCGCCGTCCTCTTTCAGCGCGCTGCCACAGCCAACGAGCATTAGCATAATCTGACAACCAATAGCATTGTCCATGACCTTGTATGCAAAGTTAATTGCTCATTAATACCGGACAAAACAGAGGGGTGCAGAGGAAGCGGAGTAGTCCTCTAAGTCCTTGTTTTAGATGGGACAGGCGGGCCGGTGGGACATGCAGGGCAGGTGGGACATCCTTCAGAAGGGACATGCAGGCCGGTGGGACATCCTTCAGAAGGGACATGCAGGCCGGTGGGACATCCTTCAGAAGGGACATGCAGGCCGGTGGGACATCCTTCAGAAGGGACATGCAGGCAGGTGGGACATCCTTCAGAAGGGACATGCAGGCCGGTGGGACATCCTTCAGAAGGGACATGCGGGCCGGTGGGACATCCTTCAGAAGGGACATGCAGGCTGGTGGGACATCCTTCAGAAGGG